>NW_007580034.1:52324-56640 GCF_000690725.1 Stegastes partitus
GTCCTCTTTGCACCCGACCCCTATGATTCCCTCTGCGGGTGGTGGGTCCGCAGGGGGCCGGGCCCCGTGGGCAGAGGCCCGACCACCAGGCGCTAGAAAGTACAAATCGACCATAAAATACGTGTAGATATAAATATATTCTCTGTAACTTGGTCATTCTATCTCAAACTTTTTCAATTTCTGCTCCATCATCTCTGATTTGCCTGAAATGTTTACAGTGTAAAGTGAGGATATTTGTAAAGCTATTTGAAACATTTTAGCATGACATATCAAATATTTTCACGGAAAGACAGAAAAACTGAGTACTGGAGTTTCAAAGTGGCTCTCAAAATATGACTAAGAAAATATTTTTGTGAATACTTTATTACTTTTTTGTAAATATCAGCATTTTTGGCACCTTAATTCTATTTCTTCGACCAGCACGATTTGCACGTTTATCGCACGTTCTTTTGTCTATTTGCCTCAAACCACCTAAGACTGTGAGCATGTAATATTCCTATTTTTGTGTGCACTTTGTACATTTTAAAGGTCAGGTGTTCTTTGAATGTGTGGTAAATGGGTAATTTGAGCTTTGATTCTTACCCAAGGAGGTTCTGACTTCCATTATAGTGGTGGCTCGTTTCCTCCTGCTGAAGGTGCTTCTGGTGGCGTTGCAACTAACATCTGGAAATGTACAAAACAGACTTGCCTATAAAGACAACCCAGCGAGTACAAAACTGCGTGGTATCTGTGTCCTGATACTGTTAAAATAAGCACAGTTGTGAATTCGACCCTTAACAATCTGAAAACATTGCTATCCAACAAGGTTTTTAGGAAAAACAAAAGGAACACACGAAAAATAGCCTTAAAGTGCCGACAGCCTTGGATTCCGACTCCAACATGACATTTTATGTCACAAATAAGGACAACGGCGTATTATCTGACTTAACAATCCAACAGTTTGGCTACATTCAGACTGCAGGACTTGATTGATGATTAATTCAAATTTTTTTGTGAAATCAGATTTTTTTTGTGAGTTCGTTCTCATTTCCAATTAAATGCGACGTGTATGTGATCTGCTTTGTGAACGTCATACAACCCAGAAGTGTCCCACATGCGCAGAAGAGGACACAACAACGTCACACGCAACGAGCGTGCTCAGTGTTTACGGAAGTAAACACAGATGGTGGCTGCAGCAGCAGGGCAGTGGCGCTGCTGCCCGCCTCCACCGACGGTGGAAACAGAAGTGTGACCGCTATCCCAAACTAGTATCAGCAGCCAAGTACTGCCTGTACAATATGGCCACTTCCACCCTTGTGGAGCGCTCCCCACATTTAGTGTCGGATTATCGAGTCACGACTGTAGTTTGACACCGCAGTCACAGAAATGTTCCTGTGTCCAAACAAACGGAAGTGTTACAAATCTTTAATAGCACATCTGCAATCTGAACTGACTTCACTGAACAACACTGTCACTGAAAAGATCATTAGCTTTTGGCTACCGAGCACACTGAGATACACTGTAAGCCATTTATAAGATGCAATAAGTCAATCTCTCGCTACTATCCCATCACTTCAATACTAAAGACGGAAGCTACGTGTTCTGTAGGGCGTCCCAGAAGCAGTGTTGGTCTCAAACATCAGTCCAGCATCGAAGAAGACGTTCATGCTGTCCTTCCCTCCACCCGGTGTGCAGCCAGTGTCGTACTTCTCCACGACGTCCCAAATCTGACGAGATGAAGGTACAGAAATACAGAAACAGAAGTCTTAGTCAGCAGATGTAGAAATCAAGAATCGCATCTTCTCCCAAGGTTCGTTGTTGTGTTTATTTTGTTTTGTACTTTTCCTCAAGCGTTTTCGCTATAAGATTTGACTTTTGCCACTTTGGGGAAGAAACCAACAGTGGTTTTCAGCTGTCCAAGATAAAAAAGTACATTTAACATCCTAACCCTCTGAACCCCAGGAAGTTTCTAGCTGTTTTTTGTCATAACCCTGCACCTTAATGGAAACCACACAACTATGGTAGAAGTACAGAATATATCTTTTTCATGTTTTAATGCTATACATCAGAAAGAAAGAATATTTTACAAGAATTTAATCACCTTTGCATTTATATGACCAATGTTTCTTCCAACAATTTGCACTTCTGTGTATACCACTTTTGAGCCATGCTGCATTTATTTTACTGATTGAGTATGATTAAGACAAGGACAAAACAAAATTGCCTTTTTCTGTGTCAGGCGGTGCTTGTTGTTGAGGACGTAGATGCCTTTATCGACTGCCACCACTCCCACCGTGGACCCTGGATCTCCTGTGATCTTCAGACCAAACTTGTCGCGAGGCTTGTAGGAATTCTCCACTTTCGATTGTTCCAACTTCAGCTAATGAAGGAAGCAAGAGTAGATTTAATTCTTCTTTATTGTAGATTCTGTATTAATTGTTGCATGTGCCTACAACTTCACCAGTTGAGTGTCTTGTAATTGAATTAATTTAATTGCGTTTCTGTGTTGCGTCCCTCACCGATCCCATGCAGGAGTCTTCCACATCCACCCAAACAGAGTCTGATACCACTTCCCCAGAATCTGGATGGTAGTAGGCTACGATGCGGAATGATGGCAGCATTTCTTTGGTAATGGTAAGGGGCAGGGAAACAAGTATTTGACGTTTCATCTGGAAGCGGCCATGTTTAACCAGCTGACCTCTGCTCAAAATCTGAGGACATAAATTTACGCAACAATCCTTATCCTGGTTGCTACACTTGCGTGTCAACACACACACAAGTGCAAATCATCTCCTACCAGGTACGTGATGTCATTTTTTTCACTTTGCTGTCTGTTGAGGTTAAGGTTGATTTTCAGGTTTTCTCCCAATTTCACCTCAGCTGTGTCGACACCTGCAAAAACAAATCAACCACGATCAGTCTGGCCCGTGGCTCTTTGTGTTCCTCACAATGCAGTGTTGGTGTTGTTCCTGTGATTAAAGCTGCTCCAGGACCTTCATTGCAACTCACCAATCACGTTGTTTGATGTCATAGCTTTGCGATTTGGAGAATAACTTTGTAGCAAAAAGGCTTTAGGAAAAAAGGCAATACTGTACGAAGCTGCGAAAGTAAAGTCAGTTGGTCGCTCTTAGGTTTAGGTATATACCAATCATCTGTTCATCTTCTATTCATGGTTATTTTTTACACAATTAAGTCGTTTTTAGAGAAACTGCCCATGGTAATGTGAGACGTGTATCACAACAAAAGTCAAAAACAGAGATCTCAGGTTTGGAGTTTAAGTCTGTATCTTTAGGAATCTGTTCTTAAACTTAGACTTTCAGATTGTATCAAAAACCATATAATAAGGTTGAACTTACAAAGTCCAATAAGCCAACAGGAAACAAGTTCGTGTTCACTGTCATGATATAAAAAATGTGTCTTTCTAATTCTTCTCTGGAAAAGAGCAAAGTACAGAACAAATTTGTCTCTCTCCCCCACTGCAATTACCAACTGTTATTCTCCACAATATCGGTTAGAACCCAGGATTCTCATCCAACAGACTGGGGTTCAAGCGTCATGTGAAACTAAATAATTCAGTAATGACTTAGTTGGCTTGACATTTTCAGCTTTTTTACTATTTTGACTTTTGATTCTCAGCTTGTTGGTTTGGTTTAAAAAAGATTATGGTTTGGGCTAAAACTAACTCACTCACTGGATGTAGATTGCAGGTCTAAGCTTTTCTCTTTTTCTTTCACTATGTTACGGTTTTCAAACTCCTCTCAACTAAAGTACACAACAAAAACAACCTCCAGGCCAGAAACCTCAAACTAAAAAAGTTTTGTTAGGGGTTTGGATTGTACAGTCAGGCAGCCCTAGGTTGTTGGGGGATTTTTTGGTGCTTGCAAATCCCCTGTCACTGTTTTGAAGGGACACTGTTGCAGCCTCCTTGGCTCAGCTCCACCCAACACAACTGTGATTGGTGTAGGGAAACAAACAGAAGCCAGAGTGTTTTCCCCCCATAGTAGCATGATAATGAGGTACAGTCAGACCATTTAACTATGCAAGACTCTTTCACAACATTAACAAGATGGTAAAAAGCCAATACGCCGGACAGAAAATCCTGAACACAAACTTTCCCCCCATTGCAAACCTGTGCTTGGTCAGTTGCAATGATGGTCCTGGAGCAACATTGTGATGCTGTAGGAACAACATCTCCATGGCAATGTCTTATATCATGTCATGACAGCAGCAGCCGCCATCATTACCACTAAGTTTACCATCTGGTGTCAGTGTGGAAAACTCTGTAGGATATGGACAGACACAGATGCTCAAAAGGATTCAAAGAACTTCATGTGAAC
>NW_007580034.1:57961-67669 GCF_000690725.1 Stegastes partitus
ACCTATGTGGATGTAATTGTTGCTTCTGCTGGTAAACGGGATAGCAGTCATGTGGGCTGATGCTTGTCTTTCAAGTGACATACCAGGAACATCGGTCTTTGCCTGTAATTAAAGACACAAGTTAAGATTCATAAATAAGAAAACAATTTAAGAGCACCTGAAATGTATAAAGTTTGCTTTTTTTTTTAACCTTTTTTTTTTTTCCTTGAAGGCAAAAAAGATATCTTTATAACTTGACGACAGTGTGTTCATCAGTCTTAAAAATCAGCTTGAACAATGAGAATCACTGGTTTTTGCCTACATTTAAATGTATACACAACTGATATAAAGCTATAAAGGCTCCTTCCTAGTTGAGCTTAGTGTAGCACTACTTTTAAAAATGCAAAAGACAGAAATAACTAAAAGACACAAACACAAATAGAGAACAAAGAAGAGAACAAATAGAGAACAAATGAGAACAAAGAAAGAGATACTAACTTGAGACCATACAGCAACACAAAAGACTGAATGACAATCAAGCAATCCTAAAGACTTACTTCAATGAACAGGGGTTTGAAGATTTCCTCTGTATTGATGGAAAGCCTTGCCATGCCATTGCCTGCAGTGACGCCCTCCACCTCACCAGGCTGCAGCACCACTTTAACACCTTTTGCTGGAGAGTCATCAGGATTCACAACTTGAATCTGCCATCGAAGAATAAAAAGCAGTGAAACGATCGGGAATCTTATCAAAACATGTTTTATACCTTCATCAACAGTTTGAAGAGACTGTAACACATGTTTCATACCTTCTTCAAACTCTTGTATAAATACTGTAATCGTCTGCAAATTGTCGCAGCTGTGCAGCAAAAAGCTATGACTCAGACAAATCATTACGGGCTTGTAGTCATCTGGTTTTTATTTTGCTCTCATTTTACAAAGATGTAAATCTAAACTGGTACTTTACCGCCACGTCAAACGATATTCCTGGTCTGTAATATTGTCGTGTTTTCTTGAAGTGGATGGTGTAGGGCGATTTGACAATCTGGATACCTCTCAACTCTGCCTCCACCATTTCACTGCCTGTTTTTGACACATCACACATCACATCCATAACAGTTCAATCCCCAACATCAGTCCTCTCACATTTACACCTTATTTCTGAAATTTTATTAACAAAATTTGTCACAAAAAATGTCCACAAAATGAAATCAAGTCTTTTATATCTATCTAACCAGTAATACTCAGAACACTAAAGCACCAATAAAATATATCACCACATTTCAAATAAATTTATGAAACGGCAAAATCAGCACGATTTACACATGATGTGACACATTTCTCACTTACCACTCTGCGTCAGCACACTGACAGACACATATATGGAGCCTCCTTCAAGATCAAGGATGTTTTGAAAGGTTTGTGTTATGTGCTCCCTCCTCAGTTTGGCGACTCCTTTACTTCTGACAATCTAGTGCAAAAAATTGCAAACATGGATGTATGAGGAGGTCCTTTTGTGAATTTTTATTACAGCCATTGATATTTTTATTTATTTTTAAAGTGTCTAACAGTTAAACTCCAGTATTACAACTACAGACATGTAGAACTGACATTCTAGTGGTGAGACTAAGTTGTAGAACAAGCTTGAGTTTGTTTGACTTTGAGCGGGAAAGATAAAAAATGACCCACACACACACACACACACACACACACACACACACACAGTACTGACGAATCAACAGGCAGACAGTCGTGCATCAGAATATAAATTTGTTCTCACCTTGACTCTCTGAAGAGAGCTTGGAAGGCTCTTTTTCTGACCCTTATACATAACCCCAAACACTACATAGGCTGTTCCATCCACCTCTTCACCAAACAGGTACCTACAAGTTTAAAAACAATACAAACTCCTTTGTTTTCTCTTCCAGTGAATTTATGAATCAAATTAAACTCACAAAGTGAAAACTTTCACATACACAGCGTTGATATTGATGTCGAGCTCTTTGCTGTCCACGTAGAAGAAGGGAATTGCAGATATCAGTTTTACCTCAAAACTGGGAAGCACTGTGAAATAATGTGCATTTTGGTGTCAAATCAGGCAGGAAGGTGAAGGCTTCAAAGATTTTCAGAGTTTAAGAGGAACCCACCATATTCTTTGACTTCGAACTCTGCAACAAAGCTCTCCTGTAAGTTGCTTTGGAATTTGGCCACCACCTTCCACATTCCAGTACTGCATGCACAAAGAGCTCATATTTCAACAATGACACATTGATGGACATGAAGGACACAATTATAAGTTTCACAGGTCTGTCCAGGTTGGGACAATGTGAAATAACTCACCTGACAATTTCAGCAAGAGGATAAGCTCCAGAGTAGAGCCCTGTTGTCAGCAAGATAAGATCGGATTGTACGATGATGTTGTCAGGGGTCTAAAAAAACATAACAAAGCGATTAACAGTTAGCATCATCAATTTAACAGTCCCTATAGGAAAGCTATCATGTCTATATATCGCTATGAATTTATTATTTTCTGGCGACTATCTGTTTGGTTGATTTGCTCTTTGATTTAAACTATTTTTCAAACTGCCCAATGCAACTTTTGTGTAGGAGTATTTAGGAGTCCTGTGCTGTAAGTGACAAAACTGTGGACCAGTGTTGGTGGTGATCGTACTTTGGAAACAATTTTGAACTCCTCAAGAGACTTTCTCTCCACGATAACATTATTGTCATTATCAGTTATGTAATACTGAAAGATACAATACCATAATGTCAATGGTGACCAAAGTGTCAGTATCATCTTCCTCCTCTACAGGCTCCATGCCGGGCCTCACTGCAAACAGCCTGTAAAGGACTGTGAGAAAGAGGTTGAAAAAGGAAGCAAACACAGAAAACTGCAGTTCTTTGAATGACCACTTGAGGTTGGTTCCAAAAAATAATCCATCCCCACAGACTCCCAGGATAAAATGCCCAACTTCACAGCAAAAATGAAGATATTTACAGCCGGATTCAATAAATGGTTTCAGTCTGTATGGGTCATTTACCCATTCACAATAACTGTAAGACGGGGAATTTTTACCAAACTTTCCTACTTAAATTGTATTAGGGCTTAAATTGATGCATAATTTGGAGAAAGTGACTAGTCGATGCCTCAATTCCACTCATGCAATGGCCAGAGACAACACTATGAGCTTCAAGACCGCTCTTCAGGAAACCTATCGGTGACAACACTGAGGGTTCGGTCATCTTTACATACTATTTATTTCATACCGGCTGTCAACTGCTTTCTTGGCAGCATGAAGCTAAACTCCACAAAGCTGACAGATGGAAAAAGTACAGTCGTCCTCAAATATACTCATACTCTCTCATTAAAGAAGAAAAAAAAAAACAGCTGACAGTGAAATAAGTTGAAATTGACAAAAAAAATAATAATACATAAGAATTTAATGAAAATCCTGACATTGCTTTTGAATTGTAGTTAAACTGAAATATTAACACTAAATAAATAATAAATAATAAATTAAAGCTGCAAGCAGCGTTGGTCGGGTCCTCGGTCTGCGTTGGACCCTCATGCCCGTCTGACCGTTCTTCAAGTTAAACCTGCTTTAAGCTGAAGGAGCCATTTTTCTCTCTCTCCTCTCAGCCTCAGACTGTCAGTGAGTCACATGACCAGCTGCACTGAGCTGTGATGATGTCATCGTTCAGCATGTCCCTTGGTGGGAGAGTGACATTTTTACTCACTTTCTCTCTCCCATACAGCCACAATTTTCACCAAATGTATGTAAAAACAACATATTTTTGTGGGAAATCTTGTTAGGAAGCCCTCAGTGTCATTTTTAAAGCTGTAGGACCTTTAGTTTATTCTGTAGATGACCAACTGACACAGCATGTCTGCACATGCCCCCATAGACACTCATACAAAGGATGAGCCGAGGCTGCAACAGCTCATCAACTTTAACGGCTCGCCATTCGAAAACTGGTTGAGAAACGCCAAATCCCTTCAGAACTTTTGTACATCAAGGCCTTCTCTGTCTGCTGTGCGATTTTCAAGTTGGTACGATTTACGGTGTCAGACAAGATAATTTTTTCCCAAAAGAAGTTTTCACGGATTTTCTTACTTTGAAAGGCAAATTGTGGACTTCCTGTTGGAGATAGGTCAGGGGTGTCAGCATGAGATTTGTGGTTCTCATTGAGACAGACATTTTGATGTTGGTTTGATCTCTGTGCGACATTCCTACTGGGCGCTAGGGCCATTTTAGTGTGTTTTTCTGTAACTAGGTGGCGCTAGAGCATTTTCTTGTTTTTTTTTTCATTTTATCAAATTTTTCGCCGATTCGGAGGTGTGTGCCAATTTTGGTGAGTTTTTGAGCGTCAAATTAAGCCAAAATAATTAGGGTCCGAGGACCCCTACTTGCTGCAGCAAGCAGGGGGTCCTTGCCCTATTGTTCCCGCTTCGTTTCTTTCTTTTTTTAGGGTCCGAGGACCCCTACTTGCTGCAGCAAGCAGGGGGTCCTTGCCCTATTGTTCCCGCTGCGTTTCTTTCTTCTTCTTATTTTCCTGACGAACGCGTTTGCCTTAATTAGACCCCCTAAACACGCTCAAAAACTCACCAAAATTGGCACACACCTCCGAATCGGCGAAAAATTTGATAAAATGAAAGAAAAAGAACAAAAATGCTCTCTAGCGCCACCTAGTTACAGAAAAATACACTAAAATGGCCCTAGCGCCCAGTAGGAATGTCGCACAGAGATCAAACCAACATCAAAATGTCCGTCTCAATGAGAACCACAAATCTCGTGCTGACACCCCTGACCTATCTCCAACACGAAGTCCACAATCTGCCTTTCAAAGTAAAAAAATGAGTGAAAACTTCTTTTGGGAAAAAATTATCTTGTCTGACACCGTAAATCGCACCAACTTGAAAATCGCACAGGACACAGAGAAGGCCTTAATGTACAAAAGTTCTGAAGGGATTTGGCGTTTCTCAACCGGTTTTCGAATGGCGAGCCGTTAAAGTTGATGAGCTGTTCCAGCCTCGGTTCATACGTTGCATGGGTGTCTATGGGGGCATGTGCAGACATGCTGTGTCAGTTGGTCATCTACAGAAAAAACTAAAGGTCCTACAGCTTTAAAAATGACACTGAGGGCTTCCTAACAATATTTCCCACAAAAATATGTTGTTTTTACACACATTTGGTGAAAATTGTGGCTGTATGGGAGAGTTGAAGTGAGAGAAAACGAGTAAAACTCTCAGCTCTCTCACCCAGACATGCTGAACGATGACATCATCACAGCTCAGTGCAGCAGGTCATGTGACTCACTGACAGTCTGAGGCTGAGCAGACACAGAAAAATGGCTCCTTCAACTTAAAGCAGGTTTAAATTGTGTCAAAATGGAGGTCAGACGGGCATGAGGGTCCAACGCAGACCGAGGACCCGACCAACGCTGCTTGCAGCTTTAATTGTCAATTGTAACCGCATTTACAATTGTACTTCAAACCATCAAAGCGCAACGAGGACAGCTAAAGCTCAGTACAATGCTAATGATCCGATGTATGTTAGTAATGTTCAGTGACAAACGTTTTCACTGTTTGGTGTGTTTTCTGGTGCACGTCACGGTCATTGCATACTATCAAGGCAGAAATTCTCAAGGCTAGGTTTGTGTAAGTGGACTCACCAGTGGTACTTGGATTATAGATGGTCTTGTCCGTCTGGATGAAGATGTAGCCAGACTGAAAGGAGACTAACACGACCTTCTCCAGCTCCCGGTCAGGGAATTTCGCCAGCAGGTAAACATACTGCTTTACTTTGGGATCCTTATTGAAGTCTGCAGCTGGGATCTGAGTGTAAAGAGACACAGTGTGAACTGAGAGATGAAAGTCATACAGTTTTAAAACATGTGAATCTGTACATCTGTGATACACAAGTATGTCCATAATGGGGTTCCCAAATAATTTATTCGCACATAAAGAAAATGCATAACAAAAAGGGCATATCGTTTAAATATAAAAGATTTGGTTGTACGGAGACTTGCACACAGTAAATGACTGTATACTTATGGCTGCTGTGGAAAAATTAATAATATTGATCATATGAAGTATGCAGGCCCAAAAATACTACACTACAATACCACAATGATAAAAAAAATCAAGTATCCATCTGACAATTGCAGCTGGGAGAGGAAGCTGTCACGATACCTACAGTGCCTATTAAAAGTATTTGCCCCCTTGGAAGTTTGCTTCTCAACCCTGAATCATGGTCAATTTATTTTTTTAGAATAAGTTACCCAAAAAAAGACTCTTTCATGGCAAAGTGAAAACCATGATTCAAGGTTCAATATAAAGGGAAAAGTTCCAAAGGTGGGAGAATATATAATACACTGTGTGTCATGAAGCAACTGATGAAGCTTGTTAGTGCGGCACTATTTTAATCTTGATTAGCAGACGTATTTTGGATTATGCATTGGAAACAGAGGTTAATAAAGCACATTATAGTGTCCAACAGTACTTCATCAATATTCAAAGATAATACAAATCCCAATTTTGTGTCACAATTGTGTTTCGGGAAAGCTGGGAGGAGGACCTGAGTGCCAATCAAAAGTTGGCAAGTGGGAAGAGTTTATAAAGGTTTGTCGGGGGAAAAAAATGCAAACAGAGGCTGACGGGAAGGATGGCGGTACTCAGGTTAGCAGGGACGGCAAGCAGAGATAAAAGTCTATATAAACAGGCAAGAGGTCAGGGCAGGTAATCAAAAAAAACGCAAAACAACTTGGGAAAAATTCTTGGCAGGACGCTCAAAGACAATGTGTCAGACAGTGCACCTTGGGCCTGCACTGCAAGTTCAACATATCCAGGATAACTTTTGTAGCTGGCTTCAGTAAGCCTAACATCTGCAAACACACGAAGCCAATCCAATGTTTCCACATGTAGCTGTAAACTTATTTATGTAAAGGAGACCAGCATGGTCAGGTCTGGAGTGACATTTTCTAAACACAGGAAGCAATGCTGTCACAAAAAAAACGGATATATATATATATATATATATATATATATATATATATATATATATATATATATATATATATATATATATATAATATGCAAATTAAAAGTGTTTGTAAGAAAACACTTAGCCCAGCTAGCAGCTACTACATTGGCTAACATTGCCTAAAAATTAGAATATTTTTTTTAAAAGAAAATGTTTTATTTTAGCAGTCAAAGAATGTTTAAAAGATGAAAAATCTTAAATCAACATCCGAAAAATGCTTTTAAGATGTTATCGTGGTCTCAGATGACAGAAAGTTTTTTAATACAATCTTCCTGCAGCATGATATATTTTCACACAAACACAAAAGAACATTCTGGAAACCAAAACAAACAAACAAAAAGACTTACTGCCAACAAACATTAGTAAAATTTTGCAAACTTTTTCACAATGTTTTAGAACGTCAACAAACAATCTAGCTCAGAGGTAGAAGCGTAGCATCAGAAAGCAGCCTATATTACCGTAAGTTTTCCAAAAGCCTGGAACTTGTTTTCTTTATTCAAGGTCACGGACGTGGATTTCAGCCTTCTGGTTTTGGTTGGATGGTTCATCACGACGATTTCAACGTTAACTTCGTTTTCAAGAGTGTAATCTTGAATTTCTACAAAGATGTTTTCTGGCGATCCCACTCGCAGCAAGTTGGGCGCAGACATCACCTCTCTGAAGAGAGATGACAGAAGGACTGTAGCATGCTTTGGAAAAAATGTATTTACTGGAGAACTATGTTTTTATTCAAGCTTCTGATTGATTTGTCAGATTTTATTTATTTATTACTCTTCTGAGAACTAATTTATTGACTGATTTCTCTATTCATTCACCTATTTACATATTTTAGTCTATTAAATGTGCAGTTTATTACTTCATTATTACTATTTTCTTATTCTGTTTTTAAAATTTTCATCTTCTATTTCTATCTCTGTTTTAATAATAGATATTTTATTTTTTTATTTAGTCCTTTTTTATGGGCTGCAAGGTGGCGCAGTTGGTAGCACTGTTGCCTCACAGCAAGAAGGTTGTGGTTCTTTCTGCATGGAGTTTCTCCCTGTGCAGCGTGGGCTCTCTCCGGGTTCCGGCTAAATTGTCCGTAGGTGTGAATGTGAGTGTGCTTGGTTGTCTGTCTCTAAGTGTAGCCCTGTGATAGACTGGCGACCTGTCCAGGGTGTCCCCTGCCTTCACCCTGAGTCAGCTGGGATAGGCTCCAGCACCCCACGACCCTCATGAGGATTAAGTGGTGTATAGATAATGGATGGATAGTCTTATTTTCTTTCAATTGATCTCATCTAATGTTTCTTCATTCCATGTGTTATTTAGGATATCGTTTCCTTCGTGCCTCGATCCCTGTGTTTTAGAGTCCTTCATCTGTAACACAAGGTTGGGGTTGGCTGCAAGGAGTTTGTTGGTATTAGTTGATTGCATTTTTATTTCTGTTTTCTGTAAAGCACTTTGTGCTGTATTTCATTTGCATGAAAAGTGAACAATAAATATCAATAAATCAATGAATAAATAAAGTCTGACTGATTGAACTAATGGTTAAGGGTATTTCAACTTGTAGATTAAACAAGTTTTATAGGGTTTTATTAAAGGTTTTAACACTTATAAAACATGCATTTTTACAAAATGTGCTTCCTACAATGTCTAAAAATAGATTTTCATTTAAAACGGCACACGTCTTCCACCAAGATGTACATTTTACAGTCGTATAGAAGCTCTGAGAGGTTGTATCGAAACACAGATGTGCTTTGAGCTGAAGGCCGGCGTCAACATGCCAACATGCTCAGCTTTGTTTGCTCTTAAAGTCTGCCTATTAATAAAGTGCATAAGAAATATGAGCAAATAGCTTGAAGTTTGGTGGAAACACGCGACCTACAGCATTTACTTCACATACAATCAGTAATCTATTAACCATTCTGACCAAGATCCAGCACCGGATCAATAAAACATTTCATCATTGTGCTGCACTCTGTTTGCCGTGTCACCACAGTGCAGACTGAAAACAAATGCCAGTAAATCGTGTGGCAAGTTACTGGCATTTGATTTATGTGACAAAAACAAAAAGAGGCAAAACTGTGCAGAAGTTAAACAAATAATCCAAATTTTTGTGGATGGTTGTGTCACTATGATTACACTCACTGACAATGTACACTACTTGTTATAGAATTACTCAATATCAAAAAGAAAGAACATTTTAGCTCTTTTAATCTCAAATCAATAATTTTGATCAGGCGTTCATGTTAAGGACGGCTCTGTAAAGGTAAGGCAGGTTTACTTACAGTGGAGCGCCATCAGTCAGAGAAATCAGAAAGGAAAATGCCATAAAGGCCAACAGTGGCGGCTCGGCCCGACACATCCTGCTGCCTAATGTCAAATCTGCTGTGTGTCCACTCTCCCTCTGCAACCCTCTTTAACCCACTTTTTGCTCCTCCTGCTCCTTCTGTCTCATCCAGTTAAAGGACATATGCTGTGTATTGTATTTCAGGATTTACTTGTTGATTGCATTTTAAATGATTAACCTGCAGACTGAATGAATGATCCATCACATGCGTTTGCTGCTGCTGACAAACCTCAAACACACAACCTTTCAGTCTCACAAACTGTGGTCTGTTTGTTAGGTAGTCATAAATCCAAGCGGTTGTGGAAGGATCCACCTGGAAGTTATGGAGCTTCTCACATAGTAAAGCAGGCTGAATAGT
>NW_007580034.1:69439-71398 GCF_000690725.1 Stegastes partitus
ACCTTGTTAGCATTTCAAGCTCGTCCATCTTGTTAGCTACCGATCTTACGTTACCCATCACAACAGTTGGAAGAAACGGTTTAAATCTCCATCGTTTTTCTCTCTGCCTTACCCCTGCTCTGCAGCCTCTTCTCTTCCTCTTTAACTCCACTGGGATTTGATGTATTATTTCACTGAAAATTTTGATTTGGGAGAGTTTTAACATTGATCACGGTTGTAGACAATTTTTCCGTTGCCTTGGATACTCATCATAACAACTTGTGAAAAAGGCAAAATATATGTAGAAAAATCTCCTGAGTTGCAGAGATTTCAACTCAGCACAAAAAAATCATCCAAGAAAAATCTTATCTGACAGGTAATGTCAGTAAAAAGACAACAATATATCCAAAAAAAACTCAAAAGCAAAGGGAGCTGTTACAAGTTGCTGCCACCTAGCGCCGCATTCCAGAACGGAATTGCAGTGTGATGGAGCGTTTTGCAATAAGCCACACAAAAGACAACCTTGGAATGTGTTTGCCGTTTTATCCAGCGGAAAAGCATTGCATAAACTTCTGTCATTCCTCATGAAAAATGGAGCAGATTGAAGGGCAGGGAGCAGACACTGGGTGACAATGTGATCTGTTTACACTGTGATAGCACAGTGCTTCCAATGCTCCTGCTGCATTTAGAATACTCTCTGGAAGTTTCATCCTGACCCCTAGTCGTGTACATTTATGATGTGAACTTGTTGAGATGGCAAACATCAGTGCAGTTCTGTCTTCAACTGAGCCTTCGTGTTGATCCCTGGTGATGAAAACGGGCTCAACAGCTAAAACCCAGAGATAAAAGTTTAAAGAAAAAAAGAAGCAGTTTTCAATTGAAAGCACAACAATGTTGTTGCTCTCCACCTGCCCTACTTGGGAACTGTCAGGGTGTCTTCCAAAAGTGATGGAAGCACTAGGACTATTGGACGATGCAGGTATGAAATACATTGAAGTGGTGCCAAATGGTGATGTATATATAGGGTTGCAAATTACAGTATATACGAGCACCTAGCTTGGTTCCCGGAAGTGTTTTCTAGCTATTAGCAACAGTGTTGACAGAAAGAGATCAGATTGGATATTTATTCCTGAAATCTGGAATTAAAATTACCTTGTACCATGTGTACAAGCTTGTGCCTTCAACTGTTATCAAAAAAACCCATATATTTTGTAATGCAGTTTGGACTGGTGAACCAGGAGAATTTCATCCAAGCTGCAGAAGTAAATTTTCCATGAGATAAATGAATGGAATCTTTATTCCTACAATCAAGGATGCTTGCAACACCGTCTCCCTGCCTCTCTTGAGGAGGATAAGTTTAATTCTGAAACTGTTTTAGACCCCTGAACATCAGGAAATACACAGCTATATTATTCTACACGTACACAATGTACATGTACATGTAACATTGGGTTTGTATTGATTTTTTAAAAAAATTTTCAAACTTCAGAGTATATGACTTTAGAGGATGTTGTAGTCTAGTGCAGCAAACTAAGTGTGTAAAGGAGTCATTGGGCATTTAGAGTCATGTTTATTGATAACCATCTGAGAAGCATGAAACACCACACCTGTCAACACAGTCATCAGAAGTAAGGCCAGTGTCGAATTTGGCAGTGATGTGAGCTCTATGTTGCCCCTGCTGATGGTTTAAGTGCCTGGAGATGGTTGTGTCACTGTCTGGTAGATGGGTGAAGGTGCTGGTGTTGGTGAGGGGGAGGGATGCCCTGTATCCCGGGTGTACCAGCCAGATCAGCTTTCATGTGGAAGTATGCAGCACGTGGAGTTGCTTCGGATGCTTCGCTGTTCTCCTGCTGTTTGAGCCGCCACACCTCTGATCCGTACGGTCATGGAAGCTACCCTGGCAGCGCACCTGCTTCTGCTTGGCATTGTGGTCGAGTATTGTTTACACAATTCAAGAGGGGGGTTGTCTCAAGGTTTTGA
>NW_007580035.1:0-1046 GCF_000690725.1 Stegastes partitus
TTAACCGTGCTGGTGGTTTAAAGAATGGCAGTGCCACTATGTAAGCCTACAACTACTCCATCACTGTGATTCAGGCTGAAATATCTTCCAAACCATTGGATGGGTTGCTCTCAAAGTTTGTTCAGACCTGACTTTTATTCCATCATCACCAGCAGGTTGACATTTGCAGCTTTTAGCGACGGCGATCTTAACAGCTGTCGGATACATTGCAATGAAATCTGATACAGACGTTCATGTCACACTTTAGTGATCCATCAAATTGTATTTGCAAAAAACTTATGCAATAACAACATAAATGCAACACATTCTTTATATTTCTACTTACGTATAAATCAGATCCCCTGCTGCAGCCACACTGAGTCCAGAAAGAGTTAGGGCCTCAATGGCTGATGGTTTAGGGCAGATCTTTCCAGGGTTCTGTTTGCGAAGACTGGAGAGGGTTTCCCAGTCTCCAGTACCAGAGGGGTCATCCCTGTCAAACCAGTCTGTCCAGCATTCTGGAAAAAGATGATCCAGTGGAGATCAATTGGAAAGAGAGACTATTGGAAATCTATAACTGTGCATGTTGTAGTTTGGGCTGGTTAAGTGTCATATTTAAAAAAAAATTATACAAAGAGAGGTGCCTGGTGACTGGTTTTAAATATCAGCTGAAAAAAATCACTTACCTATTGGTATTGGAGGCATAAGACCAAACCCTGTGTGATAAACAAAAAGGAGGAAGACATCGATCAAGAACCTGAATCTAAATCTAATTTGGTATTACATCAACAGTCATTCTGTTTCTCATCTGCATGTAACAGACTTGCTCTGTTGCAGACCTTGGATTCCAAAGGTTTTTTCTTTACACTCATACTGCACACTGGGTATGAATTGTATGAAAACACAGTGTAGGGATTATTTGCATCAGCTGATTGTACCCAGAAAGACACATTCAAGAGGAAGAGACCTTTCTGTACAAGATGAACGTTGGATGGTTTAATTTGTACTTTAAATGTCAAGATTGCCACTAAAAAGAATCTGTAACCCTCCTACCTTGCTTGTCTGGA
>NW_007580035.1:1830-63503 GCF_000690725.1 Stegastes partitus
CGGGGATCTTCTAGCTGCGAGGCGACGGTGCTAACCACCGAGCCAAATATGCAGCCCCTGATAGATCATAAGTACAGTAAAACTGACAATAGTTACTGTACATAAAAAGATGAACTCACCAAAAAGCAGTCCTACTACAATGACAACACTCAACTGTAAATACACAACAGAAAATTATAATGTTAAAATACACATTATGTAAAAAATAAATTTAAACAGAGGAACTCTTCACACATCTACGTCATGAGGCAGGTGAGTAAGAAAGGGACGAGCATATCCACAAGTTATAAGCAGACTCCTTCACCCGGTGTGACTTGCAAAACTTCACTTAGCAAGAAAACACAGGCCATCACCTTGTGACAGTAAACTGGTCGGGATGAGTCAACCAAGAATCACCAAAAAGCAGATCTGCAATGAATTAGAAGCTGCTGGAACACAGTCATCAGTGTCTACAGTCGAATCAACACTGGCTGAGAGGTTGCCATGGATAAACGACATCTTTCCTCTCCTTCCTCAAAAATTGAGCAATTTGACCACAGTGAGCTGAGCTATATTTGGTCGAGAAGGTGAAGCCTTCAACCACAAGAAGACAAAACTTACCATCAGGGGTGGTGGTATTATGCTCTGGGGCTGTTTTGGTGCCAGTGGAACTAATGCTTTACATAATATAAACACAATAATATGGAAGGATTACCGCCACATTCTTCAGGAAAACCTAAAATCACCAGCCAGACGGTGAGCTTTGGACGCATTTGGGCGTTCCAACAAGACAATGACCCCAAACACGTATCAAAAGTGGTAAAGAAATGGTTACATCAGGATAGAATTAAGATTTTGGACTGGCCTACCCAAAGCAGTGACTTAAACCCCACCAAGAACCTGTGGACTGTGATGACCAAACAAGCCAACAAATGTAGTTGAAGTGCACCAATTCTGTCAAGAGGAGGGGTCAAAGATACGACCAGAAGCTTGCAGACGGCGACCAAAAGCACCTGATTGAGGTGAAAATGGCAGAGGAACGTTTAACCAAAGATTAGAATAAATGTATTTTTGCAAGTCTGACAGTGTGCAGGAGTCGGCTTCTTACAAATAAATAAAAATAGAAACGTAGCAGAAAGTCGTAAATTACCAATCTCATCATGGCTGCTGATGATGAGAAACGTTGAAACCTTTGAGAAGAAGAAGGAGAATGAGCTGATTAACAGATCTGAACACCTCCTCAGACGGTGCCAGTGCGAGCTCCTATGAAGACTTTAAGTGGCCACGATCAGAGAGGATCCTCTGAGTTGGCTTCTAACCTTAATGGAACATTATTGTAAATGATAACTAACCAAATGCTATTTGAACTTCTGATCAAAACTTTGTCATTAAAACATTATTCAAACTTAAGCAAGTGTTATGGAAACATTCCCTGCTAGCTGGGTTCTAGCCCTGTAAAACCAAAGGAGACTCACCCACAGGACCTCTCAGCAGTGAAATGTGGTCGTGTGAACCTCCGTCTGGATAACTACACGTCTCTCTACCTATATACAGTCCTTTCACTCAAACTTGAACATATAGCGTTACCGGCAAGACGTAAATAATCACCTGTGTGTTACAGAACACACCCAAATAACACAATCCTCCATTCAAAAACATGCAATTTGAGAAGTACATATGATAGCAAATAGTCATGCATACAATGTGGTGGGTTGAACGAGAAAACAGTGGTTGGAGATCGGGTGTATGGCACCGCCATTCTTCTGTGGTCACCTCCGACCTCGTTTCATTGCAGCTTCACACAAATGAACGCACAGATAAGGAGGATGCATGCATCTCATCCCCGATGTGGCAAAAAAAAAAAAAACAGGTTCTAACTGTGTGTGTTGTTTTTCAGGCAAGATAAGTGTCACATGTGCACATAAAAACAAAAGGCTTGATCTACTTAGGAATGTGGGTGGGATAGTAGCAGGGCCACCGTAAATGGAGTTCAAAAAAACACTCAACCGCTGAATGGTTGTTCTAAATATCAGCTCAAAAGAATCTGTAATCTGGCTGTACTGAAAGGGAAGGCTGTGAAAAAGGTAATCCTGTGTGATAAACAAAAAAGAGGAAGGAAGAATTTCCCAACAACCTACCAGAAAAATGTCAGAAAAACATGTTCTGATGTTGCAGAAGCTAATTTAATATATTAACAGTCATCGGGTTTCCCCACAAAAGAGAAGCGTCCTTGAGGAAGATTTAACGATGAAGAACTTTCATGTGACTGAATGATTTTTCTTTACTTTTACTCACAAACCGTCACACAGACGGACAGATAAACAGATGGATAAATAAATAAATAAATAGATAAATAGTGAGGTGGATGGAGAGACAGGCACCATACCTGAAACTGAGATGAAAATCAGCATTTTCGTTTACCTTCTTGTAATTAACAGAACAATGTTGACAGCTGAAACTGCACAGCTGCCCTGAATCCCATAATCCAGACAGAAATTTGGCTCACTCTTGCAGTTAAAGGCAGCTGTCATGCTATCACGCAATTATAAAAGGATGATTCAGGTGCAAGTGGCTGATAGGAATTGGTGCACAGCACCTGTACTCTGAGTCAGAACCAGTAACAGCGTTATTTTAGAAACTGTTTAGGTGTTGTGGTTATATAAGGTGGATAATTTGTCTCTGTAAGCCTGTGTGGGTACATCACGTCTCCTTCTCTATGAGAGGTTTAACTAAATGGGTTTTGTGAAGATCTTCTGGTGCTCTACTTTCAAACATTGACAATAACCTTGTCCGAGGACGTTAGGATTTGATGGGGTTGTTAGATACTTGTCTTCTTGAGCCTTCCAGTTTACAGCAGCGACTAGATTGTCCAGGTCAATAATTCTGGCCGAAATATAAAAATATAAACACATGTTATATTTAGCACACAAATTAACACATCTTGTTCTCTATTATGAGTGCTGCTTCTCTCTTCGTAATGGACTGACTTTGCCGTTTCATGCTAACTCTGCTTCCTCAGCTGCATGTGCTGGTAGGCGAGTGAGGAACGACGCCTATACTTACAGTTCTGCACAGCAAGATACAAGACAAACTGGATCTCTTATTGATTCCAGTAAGCACGCGTGAAAATTTCGTCTTTCAGGTGACTTGCTCCTTTTCCTGCATTGCTTTTGTCCTGTGTAGATGCCAGGGACCAGAAAATCTATAATCACCGACTCGCTGTCCGACCAGTCGAGCTGCAGTTTACATGGTGTTTGTCCAGATTCCTCAAATATACGTAGGAAAGACTCGGAGGCATTTACTGAGAGAAACACAGTGAAAATCCCCTTTTCTGTGTTTTACATGGTTGACCAATAAAGCTGATTCTGACAAAGCCACGGCAGGAGACGGCGCTGGAAATGCAGAGAAGCTACGGATTCCAAAATGTGGCTGCTTCACACACATCCTCGACCTGACAGCACAGAAGGTCTGGATAATCACACACAGCTTTCAAGGTGGGCACCAAAGATTAGTGTCATTAATTCAGTATCCAGGAAAATGTGAAATATAGTCACAATCTCCCGTCCTGCTCCTGAGTTATTACACTGAGTGATGGCGAGAAAAGTGCTTGTGCAGAAGATTATGATATCGAAGTGAGACTGACCGTCGACCTTTGGGTTATACGGTGTCATCGCTTCGTCATCTAATCCGATTAAAACATTTGTGTGAAATTTAGTCATAACTGGCGTGTTAATTCTTATGTTGGAGCAAAAACATGATTTATTCAGTTCAAGTCCAAGTAACGCCCGTGAATAAAGAAGAAAAAAAAACCAGATGCTCTTGAGATCACGGAAACGGGACGGACACAAAAACAAACTGCGTCCACGGCTGACGCTGGTGCAAAAAACCCCGAATGGATGTTTGGAGGTTTTTCTACAACAAAGAGCAAAAGTAATTGGAAGTAATCTAACCGGCCAGTGAACACGTTGATTTAAATGCAATCCTGCTTTCGACTGTGGAGCAAAACGTCAGTGTTGGTTAAAGAGCCACTCCATTGAGAGTCGAGTGTTTTACCTTGTCAACATGTCCAGGTGGGTTTTTTTTTTTTTAGAGGACACATAGAAGACTTGTAGATCTTTTACCTTAAATATCACCGACGCTCTCAAAATTTCTGCTTCGTTCGTGTCAAAGTTAAAGATCCTGTCGGGCTTCCTGTAACGATATCCTTCTTTAGAACTGGTTTCGGCAGAACTAGTCCAATATTGTGTCGTCTGGATTAGTTCTTACAGTGTTTGAGTTTTAGGAGAGCTGGTGTGCTCGTGCTGCAGCGAGCAGCAAAGGAAGATTAAACCAGTTTTAATGTCTAAACCATTTCAAGGCAGGAAGGGACTCATTTTATTTTAAGAGAAATGACTAAATAGTTGACTTTAATGCACATGCATGAGGTTTAAGGCTTTAGTTTATGACCACAGAGGGACTGCAGCCAGGTTAGCTAGCGTTAACTAGCAGGCTAATCCCGGCTTGTGTCATCCGGAGGCATCAGCATCGCAGGAGTTAACATAAACTAGATGGCTGTTGTAAACAAGGAGTCGAAGCTCTGTCTGGAAATCCCATGAAAATATCACCAGAAATGAATCATTTTGTATGCAGGGAACAGCAGTGGGCAAAAACAAGACGAACAGGCTAATGAGGAAACAGGTTTTGCAGGGTTTCAGGTTACGTCCTATAGGGAGACATTAGCATTAAAGTGAGTCTTAGGATGTTCAGATGACAAGGGATACTTCAGAATACCAAATGCAATGAGGTGCGATAGTGAAAGTGGTAAGTCTGCTGAATATATAAATGTTGATGCTGGATGCAAAAATGCAGAAACACTGTTTTATGTTTTTCTCTCTCTTTTTTTTTTTCCGTCAACAAGCGTTTTCCTGTAGATGAACCGTTTGTGTGTCAGCTTCAAACAGGTTGAGCTCTTCTTTTTCAGAAAAAATAAGCATTTCAATTATTTAAAATTGCATTAATTTACCCGTTGCCGGTAACAAACAGATGATCGGAAAAGCAGAGCTGCAGATATAAAACCACAACTATGAACTAAAAGGCTCCACAGCTGAGGGAAAGACGCCAGATGATCGTTTTATATGAATTTATCCCTACAAGTGACACCTTTGGCATCACAATGTTAGGATAAAAACATTACGTTTTTAATGTTAAACCCTCTCACAAAAAAATTACAAATGACCTACAAGTGAATGTAGGAGTTGTAGCAAAAATAGTCTTCATTGATTTTTTCTTTCCAGAAGAAGGGGACAAAACATGCAGCTGAACCAAAAGAATGCTTTTTGTGTAAGGAGGGTTGTATTCTCTAAAAAAAAAAAAAAGAAAGCTGAAGGGGCATCAAAAGGAAAACAATTAAGAACAATACAGGTAATCACCAGAATAAACATTTTCTCTGCTCCTGAATTTCTGAAGGAAAAAAAAAAAAAACGAGAGTTTGTGCCGCCACACATACAGCTCAGAGCATCGCTGTCCTTTTTCCAGTGTCCACCTTCTGCAGCGGCTCTGTGTGTGTGCACGCTAATTAATTGCCCTTTGAGAAGAATACCTACCTCCCACTGTTCAATAGCAGCTGGGGACAGTCTCTGTCTATTCATACATCAGCGTTAAACTTTGTCATCTGAAGGGGCTGGCGTAATATTTTACACTAAATTGTGCTTTGGACTGGATGCCAAAGTACAAATGACAACATGGTGTAGACTCATTTATCATCGCCCCCCCTCCACCACCACCACCACCTCCCCGAACATACACACAGCTCCCGTTATCTCCCTCTGCCCCTCCACACCTCCAGTCTCTCCTCCTTCCCCTTGTCTCCATGGAAATCACTGGTGTCTCCATCCTCCTCCTCCTCCTCTGAAGGAGCTGACTGCAGACTTTCTGTTGACCATCGGCCACATTTGCACAGATGGAGCTCTGAGGAAACACAGTTTTTGGGTGGCATCTCAAATATATACACATGCTATGTTCATTTTTTTTTTAGCATCACAGACACATTTGCCAGCTTCCCACTACTATGGTCGGTGACGATGAATGCAAGAGGTGGTGATAAGTCGTCAGTGGGTTTGGATGATGGATGAGTGTACAGTCGACACTGACTTGCTCAATAAATATTTCTAATCTTGACATCTTGATCCTGGTGACTGAGATGCCGCAGATTCAAATGAATGAATGTTTTGGTTTTGTCTTGTCCTGCTTTGTTATTCCTTTCCGCCCAGTGCATCCCTGCATCGTGTTCTGTTCGCTGTCAGTCATCTGACACCTGATGTAAGAAAACCGCCAGTAAATGATGCAAAGCCGCCCTTTGGAAACTCAGGCAGCAGCTAAAGCACCACCTGTTTTGATAATTTAAATATTTTAAAGCGGGAAAAGGGTAAAAGTTCTCAGGATTCCAGACTGAAATTACACCGTCTGCATAATCCCCACAGAACGTGCTGCAGTTAATAATGTCACAGAAAGGTGTGTGGATTAGCCAGAGTCCTGGAGCATTGTTTCTGAGAAGCAAAGCTGGTTGATGAATTTAATAACTAATAATTTAAACCTGCCACAGCCTATTTTGGACAGCGGAGAGAAGCCGCAAACCCAGCAGTGGCATTTCCCATTTAAGCTGGTGATGAACTGATGAATGGGCATTAAATATTCATTCTCTTTTTAGTTAACTTCACCAACTCCTGAGGGAAATATCTGGCTGCTTCGGCTGCTAAACGCGCCGCAATGCTCACCGTGGCCGAACGTGACCCCGACGACGGAGGCAAGAGAAAACCAAAACAGAGGAGGTGTGGCCTGGAAATCAATCAGCTAAAACAGAAGTAAAGAGGACGGCGGGGTCGGGCTGTAACTCTCAGCGGGTTTGTTACTACGAGCCGAATCTCTGACATACAAGTCAGTGTGCACCACAAACTCTAAACTCCACTTGGCTCCGTTGTACAAAATCTCACAAGACACATATCTCAAAACCTGGACAAATAAAACGTTAAAATCTCCGCAAGGCAAGTTACCACGAGGAGAAAATGTGTTGTGGTTTTCATCTGGGGGAAAATAACCCTGTAAGCGTTTCAACTGCAGCATTTGGTGTAAAATAAATGAGGTATGTAGGGTATAACGGAGCAATATCTAATAATAGAAGTAGTCTGCTGTGTCCATTTTATCAGCCGCACAACCAACCTGTTTTTAACTGCCATCTGCAGCTTCAATCTGTTTTAAAAAAGTACAAATCCTGGTCACACTTGACAAATTTATTCACTGCGGGGGTCTGAATCTCAAGCAGGTTAACATTAGAATAAAACTAAAAGCAAACAGAGGCACACTCATCGCACCTTTGCATTTATATATAAATATATATATATACACACGTTAGTGGGTATTTCAGCTCCCTCCGGCGCTAAAAGCAGCAGGAAGGTCATTTGTAGTAGCTCGGAGCTGAGCTGTTGTTCAGGCGCTCACAATGCACACAGTGCGGCACGACTGCTGCATGTCTGTGAAACATATCTTTGACCTTCTAGAGCTCTGCGCCCGCCTCTAATGAAACAGGCTGTTAAGGGGGACATAAACTTAACCATAACATTAGGCGAACTACTCATGCAATTGGCAGGCTCGATTGCTGCTCCCAGTCACTGGCTTATATTGCAAAATGGTGTATCCGAGGTAGGGACAATGGGGACGGTAATAGCTGTTGATTTGAACCCCTTTTGTTTTACAATTAGTAGTTTTGGTTGTAATTTCCTGGATGTTATCCAGAGTCATCACGGCCTAATAACAGCTAATTGCGGATTTTGTTTTTTTTTTTAAATAGAGCGAGAACTGCATGTTGTTTTCACATTACGTTTAAACGCCCGACAGTAATTAGTGGCACATTTCTGCACCATTACCTTTTAGAGGGAGTATATTATATATTTACTCCGTTATACATCCGTCGACTGAGGTTACTTCATAAAAAAAAAAAAAACGCGACTTGCTCAAAAATACAATTTTATACATTAAACTTCTGAACACATTTGTACAGTGAGGCAATCTTACATAATTAAAGAATCTACATTCCTTTTTTACACTGGTTATAATCAAGTAATTAAATTTGAAGGACCATAAAGAATGTCCGTGAGCCCGTATCTATTCAGACGTGTCAGCTTTAATAGCCATGAACTGAAAAGCCTATATCTCTGCACACGCATTATATCCGTTGAGAGTATCTTTGTCTTCTTTACCCAGCTGTTAGAAATCTCAGGCAAGAAGACGGTGGCCTGAGGATAATTATGTAAACTAGGAGGAAGAAGAAGAAAATGTACTAAGGGTTTAATTATCACTGGAAATGAGACACTTATGAGGCACAGATTCTGATAATGTTTCTTCTAAATGCAGCTCCCAGTGTCTGTCACATTTTCGGGTCACGCGAAATGTTCATCTACTGATATCGCTTATTTATTGGCATCGCTTATTTGTGTGCTGCAAGAGAGAAGCTGGCAGGAAGCAGGAGGAATGATTCAGACAGTTATCAGAAATGACTGCAATCCTTTTTTCTTCCTTTTTTTCTTCAAACCGGTAGAGTGGTGATTTGGGTGCCGTCGCACATTATTGTTGAAAAGGTTTCATTTGCGTCCGTTGCACATGCAAACCGGGGCTACGGTAAACATCTAACACACGTACCTGCTGCCGTGGAGCCTGATTTTATTGATGCATGCATTAACTCGGAGAGAATTTGCGGCATAAAATATGCATGTGTGTGTTTCCAGGAGGAGCAGTGAGTGAGAGTGTGAGGACTCATTGATATTTTTCTCAGGCCAGCAAAAAAAACAAAAAACCAAAAACCCTTCTAGACCCCCCAGTGACCCACGCTGTAATACACGCTACACACACACACACACACACACACACACACTTGTGCCAACACACACACTTTTATTGCTCTTAACTGTGCCTCTGTGTGAAGCGTGTCTGTCAGGGCGGCTCTTATACGTCATCATTTGTCTTGCATCCTGACAACCATTCAATCAAACACTGGCCTCCGGGTTTGAGCCGAAACCCTTTCTCCACAGGGACGGCTGTTGCCATGGTAACTGTGGAGGTGTGCGACCCACCAACAAGCCGGAGAATGCAGCGTTGTCTTGTTGGTGGGTTTTTTTTTTTTGTATTTTTCCCTGAGAAAACACCAACTTTCTGTTGTTTATCTGCCTCTCCCTGTTTCGCCCTCTCTCATCCACCCCCCTCCCCCGTCCTATGTGGAGGAAACCGTGTACCTCTCGCACTCATTTACAGTTCTGGGGCTTGTGGGTAATTGCAATGTGCCACAGGTGTGTCAGACTACAAGCTGTCAGCCTGGAAAATTTCACACTAGTTTTCCAGCACAGACAACAAACACCGGCGCAGCTCGGCATCCACACGGAGCCGCAACACGCCGATGACATCCGATTACTGTTGAATTAGCAAAAACGCAGTAAAAATGATTCAGTGAGAGAGTGCGTGAGCTTTTCAAGAGTGTGATTAGAAGGTAGATTAAGGCTTCAGCTTGTTGCCGATACAAAAACAAACCGTCTGCAGTCGTGCTTTGAGAGGCTCTAGAGGTTTCTGTATGATTCACATGCCGGGTCTGGTCTAATATTTCAAAGGACATGTAAAGACTGTGGCCTCCTGGAGGCATTATAAGTCAAGGGAGCACCGCGGACGTCAGGATTTATCCTCTGAGAACCATGAATCTCTTGCACTTGACCAAAACTTAATGAGATATTTCAATCAGACGGAGCTAAATGTGAAGCGAGATAAAATACAAAAATATGAATAAATAAACACAATATCTTTCTGTGCCACCCCTATAATTATTCTTTCAGCTGCTCCTCGTGATGGATTGCATGTCTAAAGAATTCTTCCCAGTGCTGTCGTCTGAATATCTGCTGCCCCACAGCAGAAATCATCCAGCATGTCTTACATGGAGCCCACTTGCTATTTTCACTTGACATCCTCTTTTCTCTGTGAGTAATTAAAGAGAGGGTTTGGGCTCGAGCAGTGACAGGAGGTCCGCTGAGATAGCCAGTAGTCTAATTAGAACAACATATCTCCATTCTCCTCTATAAAAACACTAGTCACCTATGCTTTTACACCAGCTGTGATTTAAGTATCCTACTGCAGAACGGGTGTTTAATGAAACCCTTTTGGCTGCGTAGGATTCACAGGTTGCCGCACAGCAAACAATACAACACTCAGGAGGATTGTGATGCTTTTTTTTTTTTTCTCTCTCTCTCTTTTCTCTCCGTTAGTGTTACGTCTGAAATTATGATTAATCACCTCGGACGAAGGGACTTGTAGAACACAAGTTGTTCTTCACACTGCAACTCACAAACAGCGAACAACAAATGTGGAGCAGCATATGGTCACTGCTCGGATGGATGCCGGTTCATCGCATTGTGCTGTGCTTCATGTAAATGCGGGGCGGGTGGAACTGCTAAAATATTAACCAGGGAGAATATTTATGCGTGTGTTTTCATTTATACCCGACAGGCTTCTGTTGTCAAGGAAGTGCTATGAACTGATTCATGGCGCTGGAGGATCATGTTTACTCAGCTTGGCTCTGTATTATTTCTCATTCACAGCCCCTACGGTGCCTATGCTTGTTCATGCTGAACGGCGTTACAGTCAACTGCCAATCTGTACTCTGTTGTGCGGGGCTCGCCTGCTGACAAATGGCCTGGAGGAGAGGTCCAAGGAGAGTCCTGTCAGCCAGTCAGCACTGTGCTGCTGCTGCTGCTGCATTAATCTATAGAGGGATGGGGGGGCCACTAGAGGGCACTGTCACGAGCACACACACACAAAAAAAATCGTAACTCAAGTTCGTAGAAAAGTGCACGAACAACCTGGAGGGCCCTTCTTTCATTCTTTTGTGGGATAAACAGCCTCCTGACCCTCCAGGTGTGTCTCCAAAGTATTTGCAAATACCAGTCTGATCCATCAGCTGATGAAAACTTGACATTGTGGATGCAGCCATCACCGTGCACCAGCACACCGCACGTGCACGGATGCTGACAAGTCATGTTTTACGCTGCGGCTTCAGCGCGCGAGCTATCTGTAAGGTAAATGGATCTGCTTGGGGGTTAACCAGTGTGCAATTGAAAATCCATCCACAGTGGCTTGATTTACAGTTTTGCCGGCTAATTATTCAGGTCAAAACTGCTGAGCCAGGTTATGATCCACTGGGAGAGAGCAAAGGCTGAAATGGAGACTTGATGCTTGACACAAGGCATCTGAAGTCTCTAATAATCCCATAATGTGAATGTGAGCTGCATTATTCAATAGCTGATTTCAGCCTTGGGAGTACTTCAAGAAGAGGCTTGGTTCAGATACAGCAAGTTCTGCTGCCAAGACGAAGCGCAGCTATCAGAGGCAGCAGTTGATTACAAACAACCAGTGTTTAATTTATTGATCTGTCGGCGGGCTGATATCGAAGGATGGCACTTCTGATGCATAAAACGTCACTAAAAGCGCTCTGCAAATTAAAAGGGAGAAGATACGACTGCTAAAAAGTTCAGGGTCACTTGGGATACACGGATGTTTGTTGTTTTTTTTTCCTCAGATGTTAGCAGAGACCAAACACAAGGCTAAACAAGAGCAAATTCAATTTCAGTTGAGTTCAGTTAAATTTTATTTATAAGGCGCCAATTCGCAGCAGCAGTCACCTCGGGGGCATTTCACAAACTGAGGGCAAGACCTGACGAAACCACGTTACAGAGAGAAACCCAGCAAATGTAACGATTCCCTTTCAATAAGCACCGGGAAGAGAAAAAAAAAAACTCTTTTAACAGGAAGGATCCTCGCTCAGGTGATAAAACACGCTGTCCGCTAATTGTAAGGTTGTTGGTTTGTCCTTGAGCAAAACGCTGAACCCAAGATGACACGTCAGCAGCCACTGGGCTTCACAGAATGTATATGAACAATCTTTGGTGTAAGATTTAGCTGTTATTTACTGAAACCTAAACTATCATATAAACAATTACAGTACAGCACAATATGAGGCTTACTGTCCAATGCTGTGTTGTAATTACCATTAACTTCACATTATCTTTTATTTTCCTGTTTGAAAATGTACAAACACTCCTATGGATATACCATAAATAATGATGTTTATTCATATCTGTGATCCAGAATTGACATCTAGCAGCTTTGTTTATCATTTAGAAATGCATGTATCCCTAAAACGCCTCGAACAATGAAGGATGGAGGAAAAAGCACGTAAGATGTTTATGGATCAGGAACATTTATGCAAAAGCCACAATAGTATATTAAATGTATTTAACAAACCAAGAAAAGATCATTCAGCTCAGTGAAAACAATAAGTAGTAAAAATGGCCCGTGTCAGGGCATCAGTGTAAAGTTGTCGATGATTATCTCAGCTGCCTAAATGAAGTCGCTAATCTCAACGCTGCTCCGTTGTGTTCAATTTCACTCCGTCAGCTTTTACTGTAGCCCGCTGTTAACGGTCGTTCTTGTTTTTGGCTTCAGAAGAGCATCACATTTCACATCATTTAACTGTGTTTTGGAAAAGCCACACACTGCTGTTAGCGTTTGGCTGTGTTTTTACGGTAATTTATTACAGTGCAGCGTAGGTTAAAAGACACTATATAAGCGCGGACCATTTGCTCTAATGCTGTAAAACTACTCTACTATATTGCCTAATATTGGACGTACATCAGATGGCCAGGAATACAACCCCAAATGAATTAAAAATTAGCTTCATAACTGCTGGACATGTAAATAAGTAGCAAAAGTGGTGTAAACGTATTTATATAGACCTCAGGAAGAATACGGTGATACCACAATACAGCAGCTAATGGGAAGAGGAAACTGTTTTCTAATAAGTTTGTCACATTAGTTTAAATGTTCCTCCAATACAGGAAGAAAAACTGCTCCGAAGACAAAAGCTCTGCAAACTGTATGTGTTTGGATTATTATTATATTTCACTCGGGGGCAGGTTGACACAGTCAACAGCAAAACAGTTCTTCATCTGATTCACGTTCCTGCTGCTGACGTGTCCTCAAGCAAGACACAGAAGCCCTGTGGGGTGAAATCTGAAAGTCACACAGCAGCGAATCCTTCCTCCGGTAATCAACGTCTGTGAGGAAGAATCTACGAAATGATTTTGGGACGGTTTCTGCTTGGCGTCACAGAGCTGAGTGAGGAGACGGGACAGGGGCGATCGGGACGTCCTACAGCAAGGACTCGCATTTGAATCGGTGATGTGCTGAGCGCAGTGCTTTCACCTTAATGTTGCTGCTCCACCCTGATATTGCGCATTATGAATCATTTCATTGTAAACATCCCGGAGTGGTGCTCCGAATTCCACATTTGGTTCAACAGCCCGAAGTGGTTTGTGTGTTGAAAGCGCCGTGTTTGTGCAGATACTACTGAAGCTATTCTGGTGGGAAAAAGCACGTACACTTCCAGCAATATCACAGTCGGTGTTTTATAATAGGAACAAGGCGGAGGAAGTACTACATCCATAACCTCCCTCCCTCCCCTCCTCTCTCCCTCCTCTCTCCTTCAAACAAAATTGCACAGGGACACGTGCACATGAACACACACCACACACACACACACACACACACACTCGAGTATCCCTCTTGGCTTGCGTTGCAACTCTTTGATAGAAAGATGTCTCACTCCAGGGGTGCAGTATTGCATTGTCAGAGGTGTGTGACAGATATTAATGTCATGGAGGAACATGATGGATGGAATTCCTTTATGATGTTGCTTTCTATCTCCGGCTCTGTCTCCCAGAGCCTGGCATGCCGCAGACAGCCCTTTAATGAGCTCTGGAAGCATCCACATCCGCTGACAGCCCTTCCTTAGCGGCCTCTTTGCCTAAAAACGGTCAGGCGTGGCCGACTCCCGGGGAGACGAGGAAAGTCTCCGGCAGAACACCCAGACATCCTGCCCTCGAAGCCAATGAGGGGAATTTTGCCTTTAATTATGAATGAAAATGTGATTGTTGAAGGCTATTTCGAAAAAAGGTATGCATAACAAGTAGCTTTTATGAATAAAGCATAGGCTAACAGGCAGCATTAGAATGCAATAAACTATATGTCATTTTTCATTCGGGACAGGCATATATAACGGAGCCCTAATAATAATATTGATTGTGCAAAATATTTCCAACAGCATTTTTTAAAATGTTCTTTGTGCGGGGGGGCATTGTGAAATTACTGGATGATGGATGTTGTTCTTCTGCAGTTGTTGTCGGTGAAGTGCTGCCTGTATCAATAAGCTGTCTATTAAATGAAAAATGGTCGCTGATTACAGGAAAAAGAAAATGTTCGGCTGCTTTTTGTTGCCTCCTTTACTTCTAAGTACATGATTGCGTTCGCAGTTGAAGTTATTGACTTGTGTACAAATGCAATCGTATAGAAAAGCTTCATAGAAAACCATGAATTCACTATAAATGACTATTGTTTTCAACTCAGCTGATTGTTATCTTAGTTTCAAAGTCTCATCAGTAATCGAGCATCTAAAGGCTCCTCATGAGGATGAAGGAATATTGTGTACGGAGTAATCTTTTAATAGAATAATGAAATATGAGGCGTACAGTAGCTGCAGACGGAGAAACAAAGGGATGAAATCTCTTATTGATTAAAGAGCACAAAGGGAAGAAAGAACCAGAAGCAAAACTCTTATTTTATACGCAATCATACATACACAACCACCAAATGTCAGTGAGTGATTGCACCGGCCGTGCAGCATGCAGCTCCTCTCTGGATGCACCAGAGCAGCAATTTCGTGACTCTTGTTTCTGCCGCTGCAGTTTTACAGTAAATCTGAGCTGACACCTAGTGGTGGGAACGGCTTCCAGCTACTGTACACAGCCTCCCTCTTTACCTCAAGGAACTTTATTGATCCCACTTGGGTAGTTCTCCTCATGCTTGCCGTTCTCCAGGGTGATCAGTGGTCAGAATTAATTACAGGACAGCCTCCCTGCAGCTAACAAGATCCAGCATCTTGTCGAAGGACAAATCAGCGGGGCTCGATGATGCAAAGTCTGAGACAAAGAAACCCGGTTCAAGGGCGAATCTGCCCAACACACAACAAACGCCGGCGCTGGAGGAGTCCAGCTGAAGTTATTTCAAAACCCCTCCGGACGTGTTCGACGGCCGATCGATACCTAAAATACTGAAACCACAAACAAAAAGTTGAATCTTGCTTTGGCTTCCCACAGAAAAAACTTTTATTAACTCGTAGAAATTCTTAAAATGTCAAATCCACCTCCTCCACTGAAACATCCTAAATCTCTGAATATGCAAATAGATTTCATTTCAGAAGATTAACTGCTTGAATCAAAACGTCTCCGCCATGAATCTGCCACTAACGTCTCAGCAACAGTGTCTGTGGAGTATCTGCTTCAGTCAGACTTGCTTGTGACCCAATGGCCAGTTTTGCAAACCTTAAAAACACAAATTGTCAACTTGATTAGACGATCCTGATCAATGCTGAGAGTCCAAACTGTTTCCTCCACATCTTTGTCAGCTATATTTATAAAGACATAAACCGAAGAAATACCAGATTAAAAACTATTCTAACAAATGAGGCGACTTGATCTCCTCAGGCAGGGAGTTCCTCAGTCAAGCTGCCCTGACTGCAAAGGCCAAGCATCCTCTGGTTTTTATCCATTAACACTGAAGGCTGTGCTGAGACTCACATGGCACTGGAGGATTAGCCATGCAGTCAGGGCCAAAACAAATCGAATTGTGGGCTTTTATAGGTTAGTGTTTATTTCTATGTCAAATCATCTGTGTGTTCATTTAGGGATCTGGCATTTCTTCGTTGCTGGGATCATGTCTGGGATCCTTCTAGTATCAGCATATTTGTGTGCAGTCAGAGGTCTGAAGTCTCCTTAAGATGATGTTTACATCCTCAAAAGGCTTTTTGCCTTCAGAAGGTTGAACTAAAGTGTGGAAAGCTGATCACTTAAAGTTCAACTTAAAAACTTTGTCTGTCCAATGAAAAGGAAGTCACGACTGTTCACTACATCAACGCTGTTAGATTTGTGCTTCTCCTTTGAAAGTTTAAAGGCTTGTTTTCTGCCCTTTTACATGATACGATGTGAAACGATGAGATCAAGCAAAGCAGGAATTGATAAAGGAATAACCTCAAACCGCCGGGCCGCGGGGCCTCAGGGGCACAGTCCTCCTCCAAGAGTTTGTAAAGTCTGCCAGGGTGTCCCGAAGACATAAAACGGAACCAAAAGAGACCCTGAATAGAGAAAAATAGACAGTGGCATGTAAAGAATGCACAGAATGATGAATATTTGAAGATATACGACACACTCGCACACTTATTCCTTGATGCCGATTGGGTTTAGACTTGTAGATGTTCTTCACACAGGAGGTTCCTGGTTTACAAAGACTTGTGGATGAGAATAATAAAAGAACGATGAAGCCCAAAGTAAAGGCCCGGTGTCTGTCTGAAAGCAAAAAAACTCCTAAATCCCTCCGTCTGTCTGCCTCCATGTGCTCAGGCTGCTGACAGGATATTCTTCAGGAGCTAAAAAACCAAAACAAAGATGAGTCGGTTGCGACACAAGAGGGCACTATAGTCCTACTGTTGGTCCATGTTGTGGAACATAAACAAAAGGAGCGTTTCAGCACATTTATTGCCGAATTATGCAAATGCTCTCATTATTTTTTAACAGCTCCACTAAAAATCTGAATTTCGTCTAGACTTACCGCGCAGTCAGAGTGACGGTGGAACCAGGTATTAGGAATTCTGCGCTCGCCCCGAGGACAGCCCCGGGCCCAGTGGAGGTCAGTAAAGCTTGCAACTATTTCCTTTGTGCAGGATATTAAGGCCTGCATATCTGTCCATCACAGGCTCCTCAACAAGTGAAATCAGCCACTTCCTGTGAGCGCCCTCTCGCTCACCTTCCCCGCTTTATTGTTCATCTCTGATGTGTGACGGCGTGCATCAGAGAATGTCTCTGTGCTGACACATGATTGGTAGAGCCTCCCCACCCGCCCCCCCGCCGCGCTGCCTCCTCCAGGAAGTAGGCATCGCGGCCCAGTTCCTGTCTTCCTCGCTGACCCCGCAGTCAAACATGTACATATTTACGGGCAGAGGAGTGACGGGGAGAGACGCTTTAAATTCAGATAGAGGCTGCACTTAATGGCTGCATTGGAGGGACAATGATATCTGTTGATTTGTGTTTGATCACAGCAGGAAGGCACAGGCAGAGAAGAGATTATAAGAGGAGAATGAGAGCATGGCAGGACTGGGCGAGGAAGAATCGATGGGTGAGAAGGGTTAGACGCTGATAAAGAAAAAAAAAAAAGCAATGCAGCCTTGCCGCTCTGTCTGTCAGAACCAGAGGAAGGACCCCACGTTTAAGGATCCATGTGTGAATAATAGCTGGAATGCAAGATTGGCTGCATGGTTGTGCAATTATTACACGTGGAGTTTAGCATTAACTGTCAATTATTAATCCAGAAGACCAATGACAGGCCATAAATAAAGAGTCAAGTCTCTCTTTATCTCCGGACCACATCTCTTTTTCTCTTCAGAACCAAAAGTGGGTCCATCCTCTTGTTTGTCATCCGAGGAAGAGAGGAAAGGGCCCAGGCGCTGGAGGCAGGAGGGTAAATATTTGTTTTGTGGTCTCTCCGTTCAGCTCCAGACCTCTGTGTGCCTCTTAAGAAAACTTTCGCCCGCACGGGAGCAACCAAAGCAAACAATCCCACATCACGCCGTCTGGCTCGCCATGGACCCTCGTGTGTTTGTTTGTTCAGACAGCCGCCATGACAGACGGAGGAACACTGGGAAGGAAGAAAAACCGAAGAACGAGGGAGAAACAAGAAAATGAGAGAAGGAGGAGGAGGAGGAGGAGGAGGTCGGGCTGTTTTCTGAAACACAGGACCGATGGATGTCTACATCACAGATGGTGCACTTGTCCTATTCCCAAAAGCTTTGCTCTGTGCAGATATGGGTCAAACAGTATTTAAAATAAAATAAATAATTCTTAGCATATGTTGGAACCTGCCTGCTGTCTTTTAAAACGACTAAATGAACCTCGCCGGACCACGGGAAAGCGTCTGAGAGACAGTTTGGAACTAGCACTGACAACTTTATAACGTTATTTTAAGGGTGCTTGTGTGGGGGCCTTCACCTTCATTAGGCCTGAAGTGGGCTCAGACAAAATATTCTTTTGGAAAGCAACATCGAGCAGTAAATGTAATCTGGATCTGGTGTGTTAACTTAATAGACATTTAATTCTGAAGGGCTTCGAGTGAATATTTGGGTTTAGGAATTAAGTTAAGGCAACTATCCATCTGTTTCTGTGTGTGTGCATCTAAAGACGCTCGGTGTGTGAGCGACTCCCCCCTTCCTTCGGCTGAAACCCTTTTTTTTGTGTGTGTGCGAGGGGAGCAGAGGGTTTTGAAGGAGCAGATCAGAGGATGCTATAGAGGCTCACTGAGCACTGGGGTGAGATTAGCTCCCTCACAGAGGAATCAAACTGACCTGGGAGGCATGCCATCAGAAGGACAGATGGATAAGAACTATTGACCTGCTGACCTGCATCAGATTCTCACTAACTCATGCTAATTCGCATGCAAATGGGTACAAACGCCCGCTCGGACTTTTTCTGCGCCGATTTCTACTTTCCCCCCTTTTTTATTTCTTCTCGCCACTTTCGCTCGTTCTCCACGGTGCATACATGCAGACATATGTACATGCAGAGAGGCGTAAACACACACACACACAGCAACAAACACATTCTCCCTTGTGGCGTGCCCTCATGGTGGTCGGTTGCACTTCTAAAGGCTTAATCTGTCGGTCCCACCTCCCTGGTTAAGAGAACAAAGGCCCCTCTCCCCTGACACAAAGGGAGCTCACACACCCCTACACATACGTCCGATTCCAGCCCCAGACGGACCACCCATCCTTGAAGACCATTGCCTCACACAGAGAAGGGACACAGCAGCAGCAGAGGTTGTGTATCAATGACAAGAGTGTCGGGCAAACTCTCCTCGCGTCGTTCCAGACATTAAAGTCTCTTTTCTGTTTTTTTTTTTTCTTCCCCCCCCCCCAGAGTGGCGAGTTCACACACTCTTTGTTGGAATTTTGTTTTTGTGGTAGAAAAGGCGATCAAGGGACGCCATGTTGAGGAGTCCCTGGCAGGCTTTGATCTGAAAGTTAGCCGGGAGATGCGGTTTCAGCGGCGGAGAGATTAGATTGTCTCACCACCGCTCAACAGAATTAATGCCATTCTTAAAAAGGAAGAGGATCACACGACCGGTTCTTCTTCTGTAAAGAGCGACTACTTACGCTTTTAAGGTCAAGATATTGGAAGTTTAAATTAAGCAGCACATCACAGGCTGTTGAATCTTCCCTCTGGTGCTTTCTTTAAATGTAGTAGTGCAGTTGTATTTTTAGTTTTTGGTGCCGGCTGACGTCACAGAGTTCTTCCAGTTGTTCTCTCCTACACGGCCAGACGTGACTTGTTTAGAATAAATGCAAAAAAAACCCTGTTGGGCCCCAACGTTTAGCAGCCCTCATTCTGGGATGGCAGCCTCGCATGTCACTGACCATCTCTGCTTCCAAACAATCTGTGAAATACAATTAAATAAAGGAACATTTTCAACAATATAAAATAAAAAAATTCTTTCTTGCTGGGAAACAGACGAGAAGCTCGACTCCAGGTTTGTCTGTGTGTACCAGAAACACCTCAACAACTAGTCCAGCTCCTCTCTAAGCAGCAAAACCTGCCTACAGGCACATTTAAAATTTACCAGTGAACAAATACCTGTTTTTTCATTTTAAAAAAAAGCAACACATTGTGTTTAACAGCACATGCCCTTAAGGGATGCTGGACTGCTGCTTGGCCCGGCTGCTGCAGCACCCAAGAAAGTAAATAAGAGCAGCGAAGAAACATTTCAGCAATTCATCCTCCTGTAAAACCACATTTCTGTGTTTAATCCATGCAAAAACCAAACAAGATATTCTGGTAATTAGGTAGCTTTCAGACAAATGTATTATCTCTTTACAGAACAAAGCTCGTCTCCGTGTTAAGCTGAAGTTTACCAGCTGCTGGTTTTAGCTTATTTCTTACTGTACAGGCATTGGAGTGGCATCAATAATCTCCTCTAACTCGTTTAAAGGAAACAAATACTATAATGTTGAGCTATTTCTTTCAAATTCACGTCTTCCTGAAGCAGCAAATCCGAGGACTGAAAAACAAAGTCAACGTGGACGTGCAGTTCTGCAAATGGCCACACGAGGTTGTCTCCAAACGTGAGTCAATCCCCACAGAGCAGCTGGTTAAAACGTCCGACTTCACAGCAGAATTAAACGTGTCATGATAAACAGTTTTGGTCTCTGTAGCTAATTTCCTTTTTCACAACAACCGTACAGGGAGTGAATTTTGAAATAAGTCACCAGTTGAACTTGTATTCAGGTTTAAAGTTATGCATAATTCAGTCCATGGCCCGGACATGTTTGCATGAGCCACCTCAGCTCCTCTCGTGCTCCAGCTCTTTGCTTATTTTTGGATTAGTCCGGATCGAGAAGGAGTCAGGCGTTGCCAACATGGCGACAGCCGGAGCCACCTTAGTGAGCTTTAAAACCACTCAGGGAACCTATGATTGACTTCACGGAGGGTTCATGATCAAAATACACATTTCAAACGCCAGCTGTAGCCAAATCACTTCGGAAATTAAGATTCAGAGTCATACTGGCCAGTCCAATGTGAGTCACGTAGCTCATGTACACTACATGTAGGGCAGGCAGTCCCACGGTGTTATCTACGCCGTGTCATCCTACAGCAACAAGGCTTCACACATCCACTACGTTTTCCATAAAACTCTAACAGCAATCTTTTCAATATGCCTTCCACACACTGCAGCCGGTATCTCATTAAAACCAGCCCGGCATGGAGAGAGGAACACTTCTACTACATTTTAAAACTGTGTATATTCTTCAGGGCCCAAGCAGAATCCAGATATTTCTGGATGTTCATGCATGTTTTAATAATTGAACTAACCTTCCCAGCAGAGACCCTCCTGGGCCCACGGGCTGGATATTCCCCCGTGGACCATGCTCGACTGGCTGAGTAACTGCATTTGTTTGAGCTGAGCTTTCTTCCCGTTTACTCACAGCCTCTGCTGAGTTGCCAGCCAGATCTCCATAATCCGCAAACAATTATCATATTTGCCTCAGCAGACGACTCAGGTTTTTGTTTACTGATTCAAAATTAACAATTTACACAGCTGGGTTTGTAGCGAGCACCTTTCTTGTCTGGCAGCGCTCCATCTGGAACAAGGACAGGAGGGCTGACGCTGGTGGTCGTGGAAGAACGAAGACGACAAGCGAGTCTTTGACAAACTAAAAAAAATATATGTCCTGATTGTGAAATTAAGAATTTTTATGGATGTAACAGGAGACAAGCGCAGACTCAAGTCGATAATTTGGCTTTAACGTATAGTAAAATGCTCACGATGAGATTTACGAGTTATTTACGAATTATTGCTAAACTTGGAGCATGAAGGAGCGATCCAGTTGCTCCATCTGAAATCAAGAACAACACTGGTGCCTTCCCCCAGACGGCACGTTTGGTGCGGTAGGAAAAGTTTTGCAAGTGTTTTACTTTATCTATATTCATGAGCTGGCCTTTTCTGTGTCAGCGACTGAGCAATAATCACTTCCTTGTGTAAACGATGTTAAATTAGGCATATTCCCAAAGGTCATAAAACTGCCAAAGCACAGAGAGAAAGAAAAAAATGACTTCTTAGGCTCACGCTAAAAAAAAAAAAAAAAGAACCTTTTGTTTGTTCCCAATGTAAACACTGTTACAGAAATGGAAAAGGAAAATGTAGATTCAAGTTGTCGGCTGTATATTAGCCTGCAGCATGACTGCACATGTATTATTGTGAACATAAAAGTCAAGGTTTACAAAGTTGTCTAATTTACATTGCTGGATCTGAACCGCTGAATCGGACCTGCTGAAACCGGTGCCCGTACGGAGATTGACTACCTTCACCAGATTTGATACCTCGCTTTCTGCACCGACAGAGCTCAGGATCAAAGGCTCTGATTTTAAAGTGAACATTTGTGATTGACAGTGAGCAGTAAGTATCCCACAAAATCTTACACAACTTAAGTGCATCTTCATTTACATTTTGGAAAAAAGGCTGTGGCTTCGTAAGAAAGAGACGAAAAGGCAGTTTGAAAGAAAGTCAGTGGAGGTCTGCAGCTGGACTTTAATTCTTGTTCTTTTCTTGTTTGCAACCATTATTCTTATATTTGATTTTCATTTGCTGCTTGGCCAGGTTTAGGAAAATTAAAATATGACTCTTTCCCAATAAGTCTGATGCTTCTCCTTCATTTTCTGGGTTACCAGGGGGACGAGTTGTGCCTAATTCATCACTGGAGCAGCGGTAAAGTTATAACATAGATGTAAAGATGTGCTGATTAGAAACGTATTCATAATACGTCACAGACAAATGTAATCTGGGGGGGAAATGAAATTACATTTCCATTAAAATGTAATTAAGAAGGCAGTTTTGTTTTAAGCAGACTGGACTGCAGTCAGATGTCTGACTTTACAGGACTGTGGTCCGCCGAAGAACATCTAAGTTGACTGAAATCGGACGTATTCCTCAACCGATTATTCACCAGAAGAGAAAAAAAAATCTGTCCAGATCAACGAAATCATCTTATTAGCTCTTACTAGCTAGCCTTGTTAGCATACATTTCAAATATAAACTTGTGTTGCAGCACATTAAATTATTTGAACCTGTTTTTTTGTATTAAAATACTAACAGCTGACTTGGAGCTGGTCATCTGCTTATATATTCATATTTCGTATCAGTTTATATCGCAGCACAAAAGCTACTGAAGCATATATAGCAGACAAGCTTATAGACAATATGCCATGTTGACCTGCAAAGTCTACACTCGACATTTGACAACTCGCAGTGTGGAGGAAACTCAACGTATAAAAAATGCATAAGGAGTTGAAGCAGTCTTCGTTCGGTTCGTTCAAAGTTGTGGAAACGCAGCGTGCTTTGGAGAAGGCTAGTTATGATCCATTCTGTTCACGATTAAAGAAAAATAATCGTGATGCCGACCTTTGGCAGATGTGTGTGTGAGTGCTGGTGAACTCTGTGGTGGAGTCATCGTCTTGGAAAAGTCCAAACCCCAAACAAGGTTCCTTTACTAAACCTGGCCAAGCGGTTCTAGTGCCTGAACCTAACCAATGATTAAAAATATAAAAATAAAAACACACAAAGTGAAATATAATGAGTGAAAACAGGCAAAATGAAAAAATAATCACAAGTTGATAATAATAAGACAGGACTTGCTCTCTGACTTATGCCACCACCAGCCCGTCCAGCCTACAAATGAGGAGAACAGTTCCTCTGTGGAAACGACAGAATCGCAGGTCCATCCCTATGCATCGAGCCGATAACAGAGCACCATTAAACACACATAAACCGGCCCACTGAGGCTACGAGAATGTGGACGAGGTCCCTTCTGGCCCATATGTACAGGAACGATGCACAATGATAACACTTATATAACGTCTGAAACAGGGTTAACCAGGAACAAACCAACTAAAATCGACCAGCCGACTCTGAGACTGCTGCTCTAGTCTGAGAAATTTAAGCTTCTTTTAAACTAATTGTGCAGAGTTTATTAAACACAGCAGAATTTGATTTTTACTGAACAGTTATGTAATTTTTTTTTTTTACCAAAATGCGGTCTAAAATAATTAAAACGATTGCACAAATGAGGAAATATCAGTAAGAAGACAAAGCAAACAGGACTGAGGCTCTAACTGTGAATGTGATGAAGACTTTCAGCTCATGCAGGTTGAGCTGTTTTAGTTGTAATTACAGAATATTTCTGATCAATTTTAGATAATTTAGAATACTTTCATGTTTTCAGTCCAATTACATTTTCTTTACATTTTAAACGCCTCCGGCTATGAGTTCTTTTGTGATCCGGTGGACCTCACAGCACCATCGACGACTTGCCACCTAGAGACCAAAACAGGCTTTAAACATACAGTATTTGCCAATTCTGTTTGGCCAACTGTGAAAGGGAAAGGAAGGATTTGGACGCTGGATGTATTGAGCAACAGGTACTGGGATTGCCAGCTCTGCTGACTGTGCCAAGTCATAAATCTGGGTGGAACTGTTTGGCATGCGGCTCTCCGTATCAACTAGCAGATCTGTTGCTCGGGGTTTGAGATTATGTAAAAACATGCACTCGCTCTGGTCGGCTGAGCCGCCGCTATCTTTTTGGGGAGAGAGGAAGGAAAAGGGGAAGAAACGAGGCGGGGGAGTGACAACACGGACGCAGAAAACTGAGCTGAAGACAATCTGAGTGAACACCGGGAGAACAGAGGGATGAGGAACACCGTCATCCCGGTCCTCTGATTCACTCGTCTGTTTCCTTCATGAACAGCCGCTTTTCACACACCAACACTCATGTTTCTCTCATGTTGCCCATTACTGCAGCAGCAGAGCTAATCCCTGGTGACTCACACTGAGATCTGCTTAGCGATTGCACCAGAGAACCCATTCACCCTTAAGTGTTCATGACTGGTCATTTTAAATGACCACGAGCTTCTCTGACTCTCATATGCTGCCTCCATCCTTTAATCCCTCTTTTGCTCTCAGGTCTTTGCTTGTTGTCAGCCACGATGAGTGTCTTCGAGTGAATGTGCATGATAGTTTCTCTGCGGTGTCACCACAGCAGCGGTCTGTGAACCCTTTTTTATTCTTCACTGGCAGCGATATTTATAAAGATGTTTACATCAAGCGGTCGGAGAAGTGGGGATGAGCAAAGAAGCAGTTACACATTCAATCTGCCTTCGGATTATTTCAAGATATCAGAAAATATAAAGGCAAAGTCTAAAGGTTTAAAGATGAAGTATGCAATTCTCATCAAATGTGCTTCTTGTCAAATTCAGTAAATATCTTCTCATGATCCGTTCATTCTGTGAGCACTGGGAAAAGAAATACTCTGGTATTCGTATACAGCCCCAACTCCAGCGTGTCCGAATGTGCACAGGACACACATCCCTGCAGTTTGCAGTAAATCCAACACATGCCTTTTAAATATGCAAACTAGCTGCTCTGTCTCTCCAGAATCACAAACTGCCTCTTTCATGAAATTAACAAAATGCCGTCGCCCTTGTTCCACCAACCTGAGACGAGCTGTATTTCTTGCAGCTTTATTTCTTTTATCAGTGTCGAAAGGCTTTTGTCTGTTGAAGAACTTTGTCCGAACCAACAGCAGCTAAAAGCTAATTAAAAAAAACGACTCAGAAGTCGATGATGTAGATGTTGTGTTCTTCCTTTAGCTCCACGTGCTGAGACAGATGAAACCCTCACATCTGGTAAACATGAAGCTCCCACCAATGATCGAATGAATAAACGGCAAAGTTTTTGTTCCAAATTAAATAAGAATTGCATTTTTCATCATGTTAAAATGTCCATAAACTGTTTTTTTTTCTATGCTAGAGGACCCATCGTGAGCACCAACGACTGTCTGAACAACAGATTCAGACTCATGGGGGTTTTATACGTTTCAAACCAAATAAATCGATTCAGTCAACTTGCAGGACGGGACTTCCTGTTTCATTATTCTCCTTCAGAATCAGTTTCTGGTTCGAACATGTCTGTCTGAATTACTTTAATGTTTATATACGAGGTGCGTCAGAAAAGTTCCAGGACTGGCGTCACAAAAATCAATTTCAAACTACAAACTAGGAGCTTTCCCCTTCAGACGATCAACCAGCTCGTCTCCAGAGATCCTGCAGCGTTTGCTTTGTCCAGAAGAGGCAGAGTTGTATCAGGACCAGTGGAGGCTGCGTCACCATGACAACCTGCCCACAGCTCCTGGCCACCTGGCTCCGTGGGGTTGGTTCCTCCTCCTCAAGATCAAGGGGGTCATCAAGGAGACCCGTTTAGAAGACGTGGACGACATCAAGATGGCTGTGAGGTGACAAGAGAAGGCTGGAGGAGGGTGTTAGACTCCAGGAGGATTACTGGGAAGTTGTAGTTTGGATTTGAAATTTTGTGACACCAGTCCTGGAACTTTTCTGACACACCTCGTATCACCGTTTTCTATGGTAGGGTAGTTTTACATACGAGTAGAGTTGCAGGTGAGCTGGTGTGCTCCTGCTGCAGTGAGCGGGGAAGACTGAATGGTGAGATTCACAGAGGCACGTGTGGATTTACATCAAAGCACATTTTAAGGCAGGAAAGAATGATTTTAAAAGAAAAACACACAGAGATGAGCTCTTAGGGGTTCACCAGACAAACGCTGCTTTCAGAGGCGTGTTTGTATTTCTTTAAACCAATTACAGTCGTTTTGGGCGACGTGAAGGAAGCGACCTCAGTGTTCAAAAATAGCAACAGGTGGAAATGTTTTGGTTGCACGTAGGGAGACGAGCGCCGTAATTAAAACAGATAATCCACTACCAGCAGGGCTGCCTCACTGTGTGATCCACATCCTCTGCAAGAACTTGAATTTTTCAGTGTGTAGGCTGCTGCTCGGGGGTTGGTCCTGTTGTTTCCCGTAGTGGTCGTCCAACATGAGTCAGACGACTGTTGCTTTAAATGTAACGGACAGATTGATCTCATCATTTCTCAGGACGCATTTGTCAAACTGCTAAACACCTTTAAGCGTCGGATTTTACCAACGCTGGTGTTGAAATGTCCAGGAGCTCTAAATCACAGCTATTGACACGTCTCTAGCTCAACAGAGTTTCACCGCAACAAGCCGTTGATCTGATCAGTGATTCAGAAGAGTCGGTTTATTCTGAAACATTCATTGATAAGGATTGATTTGAACGGACGGCTCAGGGTTTGGGGGAGATGAGTACGGAGGACTTTAAATCTTCTTCATTCTTCGCACATCTGCCTCCCTGAGTCCCTCTGATTGACACATCATCGATGCCTTTAAGGAGGGAACGCCCAAAAGTGAACTAATTTGTCCTTATTTGTATAGTTTATTGATTTGTGGCCCTCTCAGTGATGGTAATGTCCTCTTTGCATGTGACCGTTCAGGACAGTGATGGAACCACATATAGACATATAGAGTCTCTCGGACACTCCAAACCTGCAGCTTTCTCACATCATACGTCTATTTTTGCGTTTCAGGAGCAGCTTTCACACTGACTGGAGCTATTTCCTGACAAACAACAGCTGGGCCCAGCGATTGCTTAAGCTCTCCTCAGAGTAAAGAAACCTTCCTGGGTGTTTTACTGAGACTAATTTAATATTGTTACCAACTTTTTATTTTTCTGAATGGAGCCCTCTGCTTCTATTCTGGCTAAAGGCTCCAACACCTTCGTGGACACTCGGATGAAACAGAAAACCTTGCCGTTCGACTGCAGATGAGAACGTATTTCACGCTTTAAAAACATTTATGTTCAGTGTGACACTGCAGAAAAAGATTCGCAGCTCCGTGGATAAACAAAGATTTTTTTTTTTTTAGTTTTTTTTTTAAAGACAGCTGGCAAAGATTCATGCTGTTTACCGTGACTTCCATCCCACACGCTGATTCTTGGCTGAGACGGCACCCTGAGAGATTGCAAGATTGATTATGGAGGCCTGTGTGGGTGTCTCATGTAAATACATGCTTGTCTTCTTCCTCATCACAGCCATTCCTGAGTCCAAACCAATGAGCCTCTCTTTCCAGGAACACAGTCTGTTATTTTCTGGTCCAATTGCAGGGTTTTCATGCTTTTTTCCTCATTGCGCTTCGGGATAAAAACGAGGTGCCGCTGACATCTCAGAGTCTGTCTACCAAGCGGAGCGTGTGAACTGCGGACCACACGGTTCTGGTTCCCTCCAAACAAGACTTGTTAAGTATTTTTATGCGTGTAGCATTTAAGCGTCTAAATGTGATGCTGAGCTGATGTTTTAAACCCTCTAACGGTGCAGCTCTGTTAATAAATACAGGAACGCTTTCATGGTTTTAAAGTTGTTCTGGGTAAAAGCAGAACCACTGCTTGGTAGCTCTAATATTGATTTAATAACCTTCCCATAATAACTCTGATTATTTATAATCACTAAGTATTTATCACTGGTTTGGCTCCAGTTCTGGGGACAAGCTTCACATTACTGTTAGAACAGAGTCAGTGTTGGTAAGACAAACACTCGTGTCTCCAAAAATTAAAATCCTTCTTCACTCGGTCTCTTACGAAATGGACGTTGGTGTGCGTAAGTATAGCTGCGTTGATTAAGGAGAAAGAATTCAAGCTGCAAAGGTCCAAAACTAGAGACAAACATTAATATCATGTGTGTGGCATCAGGAGGCTTTACAGACTAGATTTGGTTTGATTCTCACTCCTACGACGGCATCAAGTTGGGCGCAACAGCTGGAAACACGTGTTTAAACCAGTACATTTAGGTGTTTTGAAATTATCTGTGTGAAATATTTCAGCGAGGTTAATGTCAGCTGTGAATCAGAGGACGTGGGTATGAACCTGCCACCGGCCACACTTTCCTCGTTTTCCCGTCGCTACAGGAAACATCTACTGAAAATGTCATTCATGCCGAGGATTAGGCGGCCCCGACGCCGCTCAGCTTCGCCCGGTACAGCCGTGATTGGTTTGAAGAAGCACAAACAAGCCGGAGCGTTTACGGCGGGACGACGGCGAGCTGCTGCCCGACGACCGCGGAGATATGTGACACTTATATGTGAAAGACAGTTTGGCGTTTATGAGGTGGAACATTGCTGGTTCACAGGTTAGTGGTTTTAAAGCACCTGTGTCAAACGCTTTATGACAATGACATAAATTCTAAGTTTGCAGCCGTTTTTACTGTCACGCAAAGATGTGGTTTGTGTAGAACTCCAGATTGTCAAGACTCTGAAGCTGATCTGATCTTCAATGCTGCGGTCAGTGTGTAAGTATAAAATCTATTATGATCTACAAAATAAAACATTTAATTGATCTGCTCGAGGTGCCGTGAAAAGGCCACAGTTTGCTGGGAAAAAAAAAAGCGTGACCAAATGTCTTGAGTGTTTAATCTTCTTTCCTTTCCATGTTTTAAGTTGATCAACCATCACGTTTGTTTCGAGGCGCTCCTTAAAACTTCCTGCCTGCTCGGCCCTGTGCACAATCAGTTAAAAGACAGAATAACGCTGACGCCGTACAAACACGGTGCAGATGTGAGTGGAGGCCGGTGTTAGCTTTGTAAGGCAAACTGTAAGCTGGACTGTGTGTGTTCCAGTGATTTATTCAGCTCCCCTGCTGAATGCCATGTAGTGGCTGAACACCCTGCTGGCCGCAATGACAGGCTCCATAGCAATCTGCCAGACACACAGCAGGACAAGACAAGCTCCCAGCTTGTGTTCTGTCTCTGGAGCTGCATATCCATCCTATTGCTTTCTTTCCAACATCATCATCTTTCTCCCTCTCTCTCCCCTCTCTATGATACAGCATTTGCATCTGTTTCAGCCGACAGCCAGGAAGTCGCAATGTTCTAAACGCCAGCAGATCACTTCAGGCACAAGTTGGTCGATGCACAAACTTCTGAGTGATGACGGCTAAAAGTCGTGCCCGCTCGGCCGCGTGTCATATTTTCTGAAGCATAACGAAACCAAAACGTGCAGATTTTCTGCATTTCCAGGCGACGTTTGGGAACAAAAATCTGCAGCTTTTAATGAATTTACGGCACAAATTAGAACCCATATTATCTGTGTCTATCATTTAATTAAACAATTACCTTTAAATAATAATAAGGTCGCACGTTTGCTGTAGAGTTCATGTCGGCTGTGATCATGTCATCATGTGAAAAGAAAAAAAACACAAGATATACGAACACAAACGCAAGAAAGATGAAAAGAAATACAGAGAATGAGGAGAGAACTCAAAGCCATCCATGTTGGTCTCACTTCCTTCCTTTCTTTCTGCACAAAACACACGCAGGCAATCAATTTCAAAAGCAGCCTGGCCATTGACACGTTCATCCTTTTGACTGTATGCTTCTTGCCATGGAAAACATTACACCGGCGCTCCGCTCACATCCCTTCCCCATTGGCTGCACTCAGCCAGCCGTCGCTCTCTAACGACAGATCAATCACTGCGACCATATGTGGTGATGTCATCTTAATTGAGAGTGAAAGGGAGGGGCTTGTCGCGTCCATCTGCTCTGGTGTGTGTGTGTGTGTGTGTGTGTGTGTGTGTGTGTGTGTGTGTGGAACATTCCAGCGCTTTAACATTTGCATGGCTGTCAGACGGACAATAAAACCGACCGCTGAATAGAAAAAAACACTTTAGTTTGGTGTGAGATAAATGCACTCCAAACAAATCTGCTCTCTCAGCTCACGGTCGGGCCGATGTGTCTTTATGATCTGTTTACATTCGGTTCAGTTTGCAGATTTGCACGCTTGAGTGGACGGTTTTTGCTTCTTACAAACGAGCTTGGAGATGAGAGGTTTATTAGGGAAGATGAAGATCATTTTAAAAAGTGCAGATGGTCGTTTGAAATCATGAGAAACTGATTCCACTGATGTGTTTTTTTTTTTTATTGCACTTCACACCAGCACGAATGCAAAGCAGCGCCAGAACAAACCGGCACTCGTGGAGACAAACACCAACACATTTAAATGTAAAGTGTCGACACTGAGACGTGTGTCATCGTATCGGAGCTGTTTTTCACTTTGAACGTCTGAAACATGCTGCACACACACACACACACACACACACGCACACACACACACACACACACACGTGCTATCCCGTGGGAAGCGTCATCACAGGAGTGGGACAGCCCCGAGCAACACAAATCTTACACCTCCTCTCCTTCTCCACGCGCCGTGGAGCAATTACCACCATTAAACTACTCGCCACCTGTTAACGGCCATGTAAATATTCATCTGCAACAGGGAGAGCGCTGCAGCCACCGGGCCTGCCTTTGGAACATGACTGGACCGGTAAATCAGCCCAGTGACAAGTCAGTGCTGAGGGATGAACAAAAGGTTAGTGAGCTTATGAAATGTAAATGCTCTGTTACCACAGAAAGAAAGAACAAAAAAAAACAAAGCCCGGACGGGGGGTGCTACTCCAGAGATTTGCATCGGATATGGAAAGAGGCGACGAGAGAGAGAGCTGTTGTTTTTGCTGTCGCCGTGTTAGCCGGCCTATAAATAAAGACTGGAAAAATAGCATATTTACATGTGCCTCTGAAACAAATAGCTGATAATGAAGAGCATCACGTTGCTCCAAGAGCCGAGCCTCATGTGGAAGCATTTACCAAAAAGGTGAATTAAAATGTAAATGGGAGCCATATTGCTGGCTGCTGAGCGAAAGGTTAGCTTTCAAGATATTTGTTTTCAAGATGTTTCGAAATGATATCTTAACGGTGATCTGCAAATAGGGTTTAATTAAGTAAGTGCTGCTATTATTGTTTCCGAGGCCGGAGCCAGGAGGTTTAGGAAAAACACCTCCAACCACACTTTATTCATCACGTGGATTATTTTATTGAGTCAGTTCTTATTCCTAAACTGTCACGGCAGCTTTGGTCACATTCGTCAATAATTTAAAATAAAATAAAAATAGTGTTGTGTGCAATATTTCGATGGACGAACCACAAAAACAAAACAATCATGTGCTGTGATATACAAATAAAAATCTTGTTAGAGCTGCAGCACACAGAACCTGAACGCTCATTTTGTTCTTCTAAATATACATTTAAAAATACATCTCTTGCAATATTCTCTTATATTTTAGACACCATCCAGTTTCGTTGTACTTGTGCAACGACAATAAAGGCGTTTGCTGCTATAACTGAATTCTAGTTCACACAACGAAATCTAAAATTAATCAAAATCTAAAAAAAAATTAACCTCAAACTCCTGTAATCATCCAGTTACCCAGCATGTAAGTTAAAGAATTAAGGAAATAATAAATAGTGTTATTCTAATTATTATATAAAGCTACTGCTTTTCATAATCGATGTATTGATCAGCGTCTTGATTTTGATTATTTAAATACAACAGCTTTGTTTAAATTACTGCACAGACATTTAATAGCATTCAGGAGGCTAAACAAGATCTGCTGGACAATATTCCATCAACAGTTTAGCATTCACAGGCGACGTGTAAATAATTAATAAAAGGTTTATCATACAACAGAAAGTAAATCCAACTCGATTTTCAACGACTGTATTTCCTCCTGCAGGCGCCCACAAGTGGGAGATAAAATCCAGCTCACAGGTTATAAATGATTTAATAAATGTTTATATAGTGCCGATAAAAAGGGACATGGAGGGAGGTAAAGTTTAACCGCTGTAATTTTATAGAAGGCTGAATCTTAATGATCTTCACCGTGTTGATCTTTGCATTTAAAAGCCGTTTCATATGATTGGATTTCTCTTCTGGGTGTTTTTTTCTATTCTCAGCAGATGAAACGTCACATTTTTCTCAACACGCTGCAGTATTGTCTGTAAATATAATCAGACCTAAGAGGGCTGGTATCTGCATCAGCTCCTCACTGCAGCGCTTCTCCTTCCAGTTCTGACATTAACGCCACCAAAACATTAACCGACTGCAGCAAGTTAATTATCATAATTTCTCCCTGTTGTAGTCCCGGCTGTCACAACACCGTGTTGTGAGGTCAAAACATTGACAATAATTTTGCCTAATTGTTGTCTAATTGTGTTAATCAATATGAGCTTGTAAAAAAAAGAAAAAAGAAGAAGAAGCGTAGATGGCATCAGTGAAAACACGTATCAGGAGCTAGAAGAAGCTCATCCAGCTTCTGATTGTATGAAGCAGATAAAATAAAAATGAAACAGAACTTTAAGAGTAATTTTACATGGTTGTACGTGAGCATTTAAAAAGTTCCAAGGTGCTGCATGGTTAGTAGCATCTAAACAAATTACTATTTTTTGCTCTGGTTGACTATTAAAAGCCTCTGTAGGGCCTTTCTTTAGTCCCCGGCTCTCATGGTGTAACCGTCTAGACACCAGGACACCTAAAACCTGCGCATGTGGCTCCAGAAAACCTCCAACGCCTCATGTGCACCGGCTCTAGTTCTGCACCCAGCTCGATTCGTTAGGGGTTGGAAGTAATGACCCATGACCGGGAGGTGTTTTAACTTGCGGTTTGTAAATCAATATTACAATAAAAGGAACTGCTTTTATGTCTCTCACAACTCTCCAGCTCATGTTTTATGGTCTTGGTGGTGTTTAGAGCTACGGCTAACCTCCTAGGTAAAGCTGCGAGCTGCACAGATGAAAAAGATTGGGTGAACTTTTCACAGATTTCGTTTCACTTTGTGCAACCGGATACTATCAGCCGGCAGTGGCATCAAACAGGGAGAGTAGCGTCTGCATGTTTGTGCTTCAGTATATGTGCCATCTATATGCGTCGCCTCTTTGTCCTTTCCCTTGTAACATGCGGGAAGTATGTTATCTTGAGAAATGTCCTGCTCTGCCCTGATCCTCAGGTCCTGCCCTAATAATTTTTTATCCTCAGCCTTTCAGGGATGAGACCACATCTGTCTCCGGTCACTATTTACACGCTCTTTCACCATAAAGTACTCCAAGTCACACATGTACCCGCAGACAAACGCACACACGTCCTCCTTCTATCTCATGCCTAATTCAAACCTGCCTTATGAGTCCCCTGACAGATCCACACAGAGTCAGCTCAACACATGCACACAGACATTCAATCACTGGAAAGCAGCGCAGGCCACATATAAATCCATCTAGTAAAGCATCTTCCAGACCGTTCCCAATGCGAATGAGATGTCCCAAAGCCTTATGGTGTTATCCGGCCTCTGCAGAGCTAAGAATGTGATCTATGCCCCCTAATTGTTGCAGGGGGAGGTTTTATAAGCACATTGTGGATAGGCTAAAAGGACAAATAAATCCTGCAGCTTGTAGTTTACGTATAAATCCTCACTTTCTGCCTCGTTTCCTGCATTGCAATTATAGCGTCTTGTGGCTGCAGGAGAAATACGTTTCTTTATTAGTCGGCTACACCTGGATTTACATCATAGGAGCACAATGACCACGTTCTGCAGGATACAATGCAAAACATTCACTACAAACGCTGTTTGACCTGCATCTGGACGGCTGTCAGTCATTTCTCTCTTTATTTTCCACCCCCGCTTTCCTTTTTTTTCCCTCCTTAATGCCAGTATAGAATATGTGGCTCGCTCTCAAGCCGGACCAGCCTTGGCAGGTCTGGTGTCCGTGCCTGCTCTTTACAATAGCTGGTTAGCCATGTCTGACATCTGTGGCTCCCCACCGTCAGGGTGAATGCCAGGCTGAATAATGCACCAGAGTGACTCTGTTGCAGGAGGCACATGCCACTCTGCTCTGCCTCTTCTGGTTTTCTGGGTCCGCGACACGCTGCAAACAATTCAGGACAACACCTGAGAATTTGCTCAAAGCTCGAGGACGCACACACACCGCTAGTTCTTATGTTTACAACAGAACACTGCAGTGAGACGAATCTCTGCTCGACTATTGTAGCTAGTTTCTTTAGTCGTATGGCTGAAGCTTGGTTCATTCTTAGCGCCAACATCAGGAAACGTCTCTTGTCGACTTCCTGCTCGTCACCAAACAGCACAAAGTCAACGACAGCAGCCAGACGTTCAAATATGTTTTACATGAGACCAAACAGAAGCTAATACGAGAGTGAATGTTGGACTTGTGTTCACTGCGAGTCCAAATGAAACCAGCATCGCTCCTTATCTCGTGCAAAAATAATCCAGTTCAGTTAAATTCTTATTTCTACAATGATAAGGGCCTTACCAGTTTTAAATGGAGGAGCCCAACAAATCCAAAGCTTCTTTCGGGTTTCCGTTGAGCAAAGCGCTTAGCAACAGGAAAAAAACAACAAACTCTCCTTCATATAATCAGCTGCTTTCCTCCAAGTCAACCTTAAAGAAAACGACTGTCTCTGTCAGTGTTGGAGGTTTGCAGGGTTTAAGTGTTTGGAACAAACTTTCTTTCTTTACCAGAAGTTTTGGCCCGAAGGCGTCCGAGCGCCGCCGTTAATCCCTCACACGGAATTTACATGACAGGTGTGAGTGTCTCACAATGTAAAGCTTATGATGCCATGTTGGCTCGCTGTCAGCGTGGAAGAATAATTTCCGTCCTTCCCCTCCGCCACAGGCTGCTGACCCCTGCCCGACCTCTGAGCCAGCGGCTGGGGTGTTAATGTTCACCCTCACCAGGGTCGCACCCAGCATGTTTATTTTATGACACGGGAGAAGGGACCTCAGAAGGGAGTGTGGCCTCAACACGTTGACCCCCCGAGCCCATTAGAAAGGAAGCTACTGAGCTGTAAAGGCCCAAGTTGTGCAGTTTATCTGTGCTGTGCTGCAACTGCAGAGGGAACGAAGAAATAGAAGGATCTGAGGAATGTTCGCATGAAGAAAACCAACAGAACAAGCAGCCACAAGATTTCACTGGACCTGATCCCACCGTAGGAATAATATTAGTAATAATAGTTAGCACCAAAGATGTGAAGATATGTTTTCTGTTCAGTTCAGTTCATTTTAATACAATTCAAATCTGTACGGCTCCATGAGGGGGAATCTGGTTTAAAAACAACACAGCCAGCCACCACTTTTTATTCTATGCAAACAAGCATGAGAGACAGTGCAGACCGCTGAGGTGTGCACTCGTGCTGCTTTGTTGTCACCCCGTGAAAAGAAAATCCAAAAAGAAAAAAGAATTTCACAGCCCATTGCGTAGAAGTTCCCCGTTTCTTTCCTCCCGCGCGAACCTAAACATCCGAGTTCCAGTCGTGGCGAAAAAAAAAAGAAAAAAAAACCTGCTGTTTGCGTGCATGCACATTTGCATTCGTGTGAACGGGGAGGCTGCGTGTCTGCATGCGCGCCAGCATCGTGCACGCATCACTCGGGAGAGGATCCGTTGGCCATATTTCCAATTCCGCTCAATTTCAGCAAGAATCTCAGTAATCCCACTGAAGAGCCGCAGTTCTCCCACAGTGACATCCCATAATGGCACTAACACCAGAGTGGTGGGCACCCAGTTACGACTCCCAGGCTCCATTCGGTGCACGTTCCCAATCCCCCAACCTGTCTGTATGCAAACAGAGCCCCCTCAGAGGAGAACACTGATCTGGCAGCCTTTCCCTGAGCCCTGTGTAGACATATTTAATGCCTCAATAACCACTGCTTAAGACAGAGTGATGAACGCCGGGGGCTTTCATTACCATCACAAGTTTTTTTTTCTTCTTCTTCTTCTTCCTGCGTCTGTGCGAGTGTGTGAGAGCGACTACAGTATGTACCTACATAAGCGTTGTGCCGTCATTTGCTGATTGAGAATGTCAAGCTGTTGTTGTTTCAGAGGAAATACAAACGGCACCGCCTCTGTCGCAGCATATGGCTCGCTGATTTACTCGGGCGAATTAGCACCGCTAACCTGCTAGCGGTGCTGCTAATCTGTCTTTCAGCCTCACAAATTTATTTAGCGCTTGACATTTTACGTCTCGTGAAACTCGATTGAGGTCACCGTGATTAAGAAACCAGAAGGCAAAATTAAAAGGTGGAATGCATTTTGATTTGGGGTGAAAGAAGAGAGGGGGAAAAAAACACACGACTGTTTTGAGGGGACGAGTTTGCCTTCGGCGTCGGGGAGGCAGCGGGGTAAATACAGTCAGAACTGTGTCACAGCATCAGGGCTGCAGCTTATTGGCTCCTGGCGTATGCACACAGCGCGAGACGCTGCAGAAACGAACCCACAGGTACAGTACATGCACACAAACAAACAGGGATTGATATGCATGTAAACTGTTGAACGGTAATGGGAAACCGTGTGTCTTATAGGACAAAACGGAACGCTTTGTTTATTTATGCCAGGAAAGAACGCCGTTAGCATTCAGACACAAATCTCACTGGCACACCATTAGCTCCGTCCGCGGGCTGTTTCTTGTTTTTCTTCCACTTTGGCGACGACGACGACGACAAGAACGCCCCAGAGGAACGTCTCTCTCTCTCCCTCTGCCTTCCCAAGACACTCATCACCCAGAGAAAGAGGAGGGGAGAGCTCATGGAAGGATCAATGTGTCTGCACAGGAAACTGTGTAATGTTAATCACAACTTTAATTTGGGCTGAATTAGCATTTTGATGAACTTGCGGGGCTGACTCGTGTACTCTAAGCACCTTCAAACGCAGCACGCACAGAGGAAATGGCAGTGTGGTTAATTAACGCTCGCGCACAGCAGATGGGCTCCGTGAAGGGCCTGGCAGAAAGAGACGCCGAGAGCGGGAATTGATGGAGATGGAGGGGAGAGAAAAGAGAAAGAAAGAAAAAAAAAGAAAGTCACTGTCAATGGGAGGAAAAAGAATACAGTGGAAGGTTTTGCAAATAAAATGGCTGGTTGGAAAGCCGACGGCTGAAGGAGACGGGGAGTACTAAACAGCATTTCGCTCTTTTAAGGGAAACAGAACACAAAGAGCGGGTAATAGCTTACAGAAAAACAGAACGGGCAAATCTTGGTCAAACATGCAGCCTGTTTACATATGCCCAGCCGCTTCAATCTCTGAGCGCAGAGTGCAGCTCGACGTGGCGCCTCAGCCTCATTGCCTTTCACTCATTCTGTGAAATCTTTTACTCACACATTTAGAATCGACTGTTGCTTTTTTCTCCTCCTCCTCCTCCTCCTCCTCGTTACCGCGCTTCCTCCTCCTCACCGCTTCCATATTATCTCCTGAATTTTCCCGTACAGTTTTTTTTTTCCTCCACATATCTCCTCCTGTCTATATATCGCACATGGTTGCGTCTAATCAGGTTATCTGCATCGGCACTGGTTGATGAAGTTATCAGGAGGAAGAGGAAGGAGACGAGCGGTTATAAATATCGAGGTGGATCTGTGTGAATTGCTCCAACGCCAAATAATCATTAGAAAAGGAAAAATAAAACGCATACGGAGCAGGGTCGGAGGTCTTCAGTCCACTCGTAGGTTTATTGCGCAGAGCAGCCAACAAACTGCGCTAGCTAGCCTCGAGCAGAACTGAAGTTGTTTTTTTTATAGCAAGCATCAAGTTAAATAAGATTCTTCTCCCTCCTCAGAGTTCGATCATCACCTGATTGTTGCTGCTGTCGTGAGCTGCGTCGCCTCGGTGTGACCTCTGTGACCTTAATGCAGAACGCTTCCTCACACAACAAAGCTTCTGGAGCCAAACGTGGTCATTTTCTCGTGTGCACGTATCGTCGGTGCAGTTTGTTCGTACGGCTTCGCTCTCCTGTGGATATGTTTTAACTTCTATAATTGTATATTCCAGCAGATCAATTAAATACACGTAAGAACAGAATGAAAACGAGCTGCTTGGACGTAAACTGGATCATAATGTTTGGCTTAAACTTGTCAGGCAGGCGTCATTTTTCATACGTGGTGCGTGTACACAATTACCGTCAGTTTTCTTGAAACGACGTGATGATGTGCGGCGGCGGAAGCAACGACTCGAACGCTACGCGATGGCAAACTGGAGCGTTCACACGTGTTCCACCGGGAAACTGAAGAAGAATAACGGTACGGGAAGTCTCGCCGTGCAAGCAGGCAGCTCGGACGTCGGAATCAGTGGTTTGGGGAATTTTCAAGGTTATAAAAATGAAAAATAAATTCTCAGCCATGGTGTTGACGGCTTGTGTTTCTTCTTGCATATGTATATATTAAAAAAACAACAATATGGACACGATTACAAGGTACAAAAAACTACTTGATTTTAACCAGAGTGGGTCTTTAAAACCCGTAACGTGAGCGGATAGAAATGACTGCATCCCAGCGTCTCTTCACGGTTCGATTCGGGTCATTCTGGTAAATAAAAAAGCATTTAGAGTGAAAACCACAGCCAGCAAAGTGGATGTATTACCCGGAGTAGCATCAGGAAAAACGAGTCGACTGCACTGATCTTGGGAAGCGTTACGGGCGTTTCTCCGAGAAGTTTCCTTGAGTCGTGTCAGTTAAACAAGCATTTGTTTCTTTAAAGCAAATTCATTTCACAGGAGGGACGACTGTTCAAAGCAGAGAATCAAACACTAATCTGTCCGCCCGGCTGCAGGTGTCTCAGGAGATAAGAGAGACTGTAAGTGTAATTTCAAGGCCTTTAAGTGCCTTGCTCATGGGCATTGAGGAAAGTGCGCCTGCTCAGTGGCCAGATCACGAAACTGAAGCTCTTCCGGCGTTCATACACGAGATCTGATTCGAGGAAGAACCGTATTCCCCCTCCGAGCTCAACTGATACCTCAGCCTCCTCCTTCCCACCTTTTCCTCGAATCCTTTCCCTAAATAACCTTCACTAACCTGCCCTCCTCCCTCCTCCCTCCTCCCTCCTCCCTTTTTTTTTTCATGCTGAGGAGAATTTCAGACCCGGCTTCCCACTGAGAAGCATGATTTGTAAAAACACAATAAAAATGGAAAGACGGGTGAGACTTGGGTGGCGGCGAAGGAGGGGTTGGAAGGACGGCAAAGCGAGCTCCCCCGTTGTGACGGCCTGTGGTGGGGCATTAACAGGATGTCCAGGCGGGGTAAATCTTCCACCAGCCGCCTCGGAGCTCATACCCTCAGAGAACTTCAGAGGCGGAGGGGAAAAGCCACCTCGCTCTGCTGTGAGAAGGTTTTGTTTGCATGCACTTGGAACAAAAAAAGAAACTCATCCGTGCATCATTTGCGTGGAGAAGGACCAAACCGGGGTGATCTCTGACCCGTGGGTAAAAAAAAACTGTGAACATGAAGGTTTTCAGCCTCAACGATTTGATAGCAGCCCCTCATTCAGAAACATGACATGGAAGGGACGCAGTAATGTGCTGTTGGGTTTAAAGGGAGAACCTGAGACCAGTCAGCATCTGGGAATGTCCTCTAATTGCCAATTTGTTGTTTTTTCATCTGCCACAAACGAGACAGTAATAGAAAGGTATGGCCTTGTGGAGCTGATTTGGAGTCTGCTAGAAACCACTTAGATAGACTCGCTCTCTCCCCTGTTGTCACCCCCTCACCCGCCCCCCTCCACGCACACAAAAGGAAGGGGATGTATATCTGTTCCCAGGCAGCAGGAGAGTCTCCAATTATGGCAGGATGCAGCATCAATTTAAGGGCTAATTATGTGCGTAATGAGCTCACCGTCATGCGTCCGCGCCCCCGACACCGAGCAGCGCCGCTCCAACACGCCACCCCCTCCATCCACCCCCTCCTCCATCTGAGCGCCCGGTAACTAATTAAAAAACTACATGCGCCGCGGCGCTTTCATCTGATTCACACCATGGAAATTAATCCTCAGATAAACGTGTTTGACGGACACCGAAAACCGACGCATGAGCTGCGGACGCTCCCTCAGCCCGGTCCAAACTGTTTTTACATTTGTCTTTTTTTTCCACCCTTACTTTTAAAATAACTCCAGACAAAACGGGTTAACACGACGAGGAGGGTAAATAAGAAAATATTATTTGGATCACTGGGTTCTATGTAAAAAAAAAAAAGAAAGAAAAAAAAATCATGCAAATTCAACCTCAAGATTTCAATGTCAGATTTAAAGAACAGGAATAAATCCAGAGGCTGCATTTAGGGCCACGAGGACCTGAAGCAGCGAGCAGCGAGAAAAACCACTAAATGCAGAGGAAAATGTTGAACCAAGAAGGTTCTGAGTCCAGAGGGAGACAATCCACCACAGAACAAGTGAATAATTCAGTGTGACCACTAAAGCAGGAGAGCTGCTCCATGTGCTGGTCCAGCCTGTGTGCTGGAGGATCATTAGGATGCTAACATGGTGACACTAAGAATTTAAGGAACAAGACTGGAGCATCAACTGGTTCTCCAAACACTGCCCACCTCCTTTAGTTGTATTTTGGGTTGTATTTTCCTCATCATCACAAACAACCATCCCACACTGCACCTCTGAGGGACTATTTTTGACCACTGATTTAAAATAAATACTCCTGAAATCCTACATGTACTGAATATATTAGCACTCAGTGAAGCAACATTCTGATTAATCCACATTTTCCTTCAAGCTCAGAGCAGAAAATCCGGATTTTTCTTGACATTAAATGTGAAGAAACGGATCCAGAGTGTGTCATGTTCCTGCTGGAAGGCTGATTTTTGTTTGTTTGCTGTCTTTTTTTGTTTGTTTCTTTTTCTCACCGTAATAATCACCACGTGGAGGTCTTTAACGCTTTTATTCAGCCTCTCACCTGCCGAGCGTTTTCCTCCCGCCGCGCGATTTTATGCGGATTTATTTATTTATTTGCCGCCTGATCCGTGATCTCCACGCTAATGACAAAAACACAACAAGATCACTCACTTCGGGCACGGCCAAGTGCCGCGCATACCTCACCGTGCACCAAAAAAACAAAAAAAAAACTGACGCCCACGGTCCGCGTCCAATCGCGTAACGACTTCGGGCGCCTCCATCCAATCGGAGCGCGTCAAAAGGCGCACGGTGGGCGGGTCCTCGGGCAGCTCCGGAGAGGGACATTGAGATAGTTGAGGAGAGGAGGTTTTGTCGGGCACAAATGCCACTCGTTGCGCGTCCTTATAATTTGGAGAGGTGTATGCAGCGCACGGCCCGATCGCCTTTCCAGGTGGAAAATCCAGGAGGAGCTGAGACCAATTTTAACTGGGACGACTGGTCAAACCCGGTTCAGGACAGGTGAAATTCCCAGCAGGCTGCATTTAAGGGCCACAGGATCGATTCAGATGTAGGGAAATACGGCAGCTCGGGTAGGAATAAATCCGTCTGATCCAATCTGTCAGCTGGTGGTGGACGGTCATATATTTTTTATTATTAATATTAATATTTGCTTAAAACACGTGAAAAAAAAATCGACCAGTGAGGTGAGATTGTGTTTTTTTGTTTTGTTTTTTTCTCCAAACGCTGTTACGCACGTTGGAGGGATTGTGTTTGGGTCAAATGTCAAACTGCTGCTGCACTGATCAGCAACACGGTGACTCCTGAAATAACAGGAAATGCAGAATTATTTCATATCACTGGTAGATTTTTTTATTTTATTTTATTGGACTTGTTTGGGGATAAATTGTGCGTAAAATGGCTCCAAATGTCGGCGGTGCGTCCTTCACCATGTGCTGCACCGCGAGCTGGTTTTATATTAGAAAATCCACCGCAAAAGCATTTTAGCTACTGTTGGAACAGATATGCATGCAGGGGAGATGTTTAAATACATGCTTTTTATATATATTTTTAAATTAAAAGCACACTGATCCCTGCTGTCGTTGCTTCGTAGCTTCTGTTGCTGCTGCTTTGAATCCACTCAACAGTTTGTATTTATGCACAGTCAGAGCTGCAGGTTTTATTTGTGCTGCTGCTTTTACATCCTGGTTCCCAAATACATTAGATAATTTTTTTAAAATGTATTTGGGTGCATTAATTCATGTGCAGCTGCTCGTGGCACCAGACAGGCCTGCAGCACACACACAGGGCTCAGGCAGGATGCAGCCAGCTTTTATCTTTGCACAACAACAACAACAAAATGATGCTTTTCCTCATGGATACCACAAATAATGTTTGTTTTTTTGTTCCTCCAATTTGCAGGTCATGGATGAAGGCCAGCAGCAGCAGCACCGAGGAGCTTTAACTGCAACCAGTTGAACTGACCCGAACCCGAGCAGGACCTCCAGGGATACTCACACCTTGGTTTTCTTTTTGGATCCAAGCTAACAAAACTCCAGCATTTTTTTTAAGCTGATTTTTTTTTTTTAAACAAACAAACCAAAAAACCTACAATGAAATCGAGGCAGAGCAGAGAGGAGTCGCTGCTTTGAATGACCACAGAGCTTGTAGTGAGGATACAGAGAAAAAGGCGCCGACATGAAGGAGAAATCCAAAACGGCCGCAAGGACTAGACGGGAAAAGGAGAACAGCGAATTTTACGAGCTGGCCAAAATGCTGCCTTTACCGTCGGCCATCACCTCCCAGCTCGACAAGGCGTCCATAATCAGACTGACGACCAGTTACCTGAAGATGAGGATCGTTTTCCCTCAGGGTGAGCGAGCAGAGCGCGCACAGGCTGCTGCTGCTGCTGCTGCTGCGTTTGGCTCATTCTCTGCAATTCTAATTTGTTGTTGTCTGATTTTTTTTTCTCCCCTGCAAAACCTGGACCTCAACATTAATTTTAAATATATATATAATAATTATGACCTCATTAAAATAGATGTTTTTAAAATATATTTTCTTACATTTATATGTTTGATCATCAAAACTCAATGTTGTCACCAAAAAAATAAAATAAATTCTAGTACATGCTGATTAATAACAGTGCTACATAATGCTGTAGTGATGCCATGAGGGATAAAATAGAATATTTATTTCTATCACAGGCTCCCTTTAAGCCCTGCACTAACTTTCTGATCTACAGGTTTTTTATTGTTTTTTTATTTTTTTCCCTCCAGATGGATTATGGTCGTTTTTAATTCAGTGTGTCCAAATGAGGAAAAAAAAAAAAGATCTGCCTCCATCTTTTATACCGGTCTCTGCAGGTTCCTTTTGCCTGCGTGACTGAGAACAAGACTCACCAATTAGACAAAAAAAGGCCCTGCAAGGCTTCTAATCACCTAAATGTAAGCAGGAGGCACATACAGTCCCACACAGCCGCGCTTATACAAGAGAAACGCTCCAAATGATCTCCCATGAAATCACACCGTAAGCTCGCGGGTTTGCTTTTTATTCAAAGCTGCTCTGCTCCTATTTTCTAGTTTTATTATAAGAGAAAGAGAGAAAGAGAAAGAGAGGGGGGTAAAAAGGCACATGCTCTATCTGGGGTGCTCGTTTTAAATATTTTGCATCCTCCGTTTGGAAATCAGAGGAACGTTTTTGTTGGTGCAGGTTCGACTTTTTAACGCGCCTCCTCATCCGCGTGGCCCACCGACAGCTGATACCTATTTTCATTTGCAGCAGGGGAGACGGACACCTCATTTACTGATGATACCTGAGCTCCACGAGCCTTCTGATGAAACTGAGTGAATTTTAATGAGCGGCGCAGGTTCCTCGCTTTGTTCGGCGCTGGGATTTATTGGACACGGATCTAAAGATGGACACTGGTTTTTTTTTTTTTTTGTGGTTAAATTTCAGGAAGAATTTTTTTATTTTTATTAGAATGATAAAAATAAAATAATAATAAAAGACTAGAGTGGAGTCGTTTGAAAGAAGCACATTTGTGGTTCATGGCTCCACTGAGCGCGCAGACAGGTGAAGGGAAGGAATGGATTCAGGATGAAGGGAGAGAAGAAGAAATGCGTTCGAAAAAAAAAGAGAGGCCCTTTAAAAACAGTAGCTTCTGGCTTCTGGATTAAGTGTTGAGTGTGTGTGTGTGTGTGTGTGTGTGTGTGTGTGTGTGTGTGTGTGTGTGTGTGTGGAGGGGAGGTATGATGCTGTCAGACATTTTTGATAAGAGGCGAATACAGCGCTGCCCGTTTATTATCACATCCTCGGTCCAGGATGGAATTATGACTTTCTGGGATGTTCCAATAAGCAACAAACCCCGAGATGAAACCGAAACTCAGGTGTTAATGTCTCCTGAAGGATATCAGTATGTGGAACTAGTCAGTCAGACCTGATGAAGCCTCTTGGATGAGAGGTGGAACGTCTTCAAGGAATTCAAATTGCTACGATTAAACTACCAGAATAACCGAGACCTGGATGAATCTTCAGACATCTTCCAATAAGCGGGTTTCAAGATGTTGGCGAGTTCGGGTGTGAAGACCAGCCTACGTACTGGACCAGCACCATCTACACGGCCTCTATCGGACCTTGTGTGAATAACTCAGTGAAGCAGGTGAGCAGGTAATTGACAAACAAACGATCGGCTGACGATAACGAATCAATGTCGGGGAATTTCGTAATGACAAAAACCAGGATTATGACGTTCCTCTGCAACCATAAACGGGCTGTTCTACCAGAGGTTAGACAGGAAATGATTCTGGACTTGGATATTTGATGATTATAAACAGGATAGTCTATAAAGTGGGAAGATTGTCTTTGATTAGTAAGAACTGCAGAAGTGAATTACTACAAATTCTAATGCACAGTTCCTGAGCACATGGTCTGAACAACAACCTCATGAATATCTGTTTACGGTCATGTTAGTCACTCCTACCGNTGTGTGTGTGTGTGTGTGTGTGTGTGTGTGTGTGTGTGTGTGTGTCCTGCATTTTTAAAAATAATAATAAAGCAAATAATAATTATTATATGTGTGTTTACCTGTGTAACCAATAGGAAAATCTAGCATTTTAAAAATTATTTATACACAATTTTTTTTTTTTTTTATATTTTTGTGCTTCATTCTGAAGTGACGCAGCAGCCAAACAGCCTTTTGTCCCTCTGCGCAGGTCTGGGTGAAGCCTGGGGTCATGCAAGTCGAACAAGATCTCTGGACAATATTGGTCGAGAGCTTGGATCTCATTTACTACAGGTTGATTATTATTATTATTATTATTAATATTATTATTATTATCGACGCTGTCCTGCAAAATAAGATCTAACGGTGCTCTGGTTTATTTGCAGACTTTGGACGGATTCATCTTCGTCGTGGCCCCAGATGGGAAGATCATGTACATTTCAGAGACGGCGTCGGTGCATCTCGGACTGTCTCAGGTGCGTTTTGCTTTTTTATTTATTATTATTATTTTTCCTTTTACCAGATATTTTTCTGCGTTTTGCGCCTTGGTGCAAATAAAACCCGCCACCCGCCACCAGGCAGTCATTACCCCTTAATTACCTGAGTTATTCTCAACAGGTAGAGTTGACCGGGAACAGTATTTATGAATACGTTCATCCCGCCGACCACGACGAGATGACGGCTGTCCTCACGCCACACCAGCCCTACCACTCGCATTTCGTACAAGGTACAGCAGCGTTCTCACTCCGCAGCTCCTCACGCATCATGTGCGTCGAGCTGTTTGCAATTTAATTACGATGCAGTGCGTCTGGAAGCAGCGTATGTCAGAATAAACGCAGCGGATGAGTGTCAACATTACGCAGATGGAATATTTAGCCATGGCCTGCGCGCATGTGCCGCTCTTACGCAATATTTTATCCCTGAAGGACGCAATTTCAAAATCACTTGATATTTTTTCCACGTGTATATTTTCATATGCAACACAAATATTACATTTAATTTGTACATTAATGCACAGTCGAAATAAAATAATTAATATTTGAAAAAAGCCGGTGCGTAATTGCGCGCTGTGGCACAATGTCATTTAAATGTAAAACCATCGTCTGCTCCATTTTTTCCCCCTCTTATAAGAATTGCTTATTGGACTCTATCGAAAATTTAAAAATCTGTATTTGTCCTCTTTCAGAATATGAAATGGAGCGCTCCTTCTTCTTGCGGATGAAATGTGTGCTGGCAAAAAGAAACGCGGGACTCACCAGTGGTGGCTACAAGGTAACGCGATCGGGTTTTTTGTCGGTGGCAAACTAACATTTAATTATGACGTTTTTAATTAATTAACAAAATAATGAATTGCAGTAAATTCTAGCATTTTATAATTTAATGAGTAATGAAGGTTCACTCCTATAAAACAGCTTCTCATGAACTGAATGCTGTATTTCTGTTTTGGAAAAAAAAAATATTGCACATTTTTTAATCTGCTTTGTATTTTCATAATATAGTGTTTTAACAATAATTCTACATTTGGATGTTTAGCATTTGAATTTTGCAGAATGCTTCTCATGTGTAAATCACACTGTATGTCTCACACCTGCTAATGAAATTAGAAATTAAAACTAGAATTTTCTTTTTTTCCCCAAATGTAATTTCTGTCTCATTTATCTGCTTCACAACAGGTGATTCACTGCAGTGGCTACCTGAAGATCCGTCAGTACAGTCTGGACATGTCCCCCTTCGAGGGCTGCTACCAGAACGTGGGCCTGGTGGCTGTGGGTCACTCTCTACCGCCCAGCGCCGTGACCGAGATCAAACTGCACAGCAACATGTTCATGTTCAGGGCCAGTCTGGACATGAAGCTCATCTTCCTGGACTCCAGGTGCAGGACGACACTGTGCTGGACATCTCATTTTCATTTTTTCCTCTTTAGATGTGTCTGTACTGAAGTCTGTGAGTGTGGAGTCTCTACAGTTTTCATTTTGAGAAGCTACTCAGGCTAAAAATCACGGCCTATAAAAGCAGGAACAGGAAAAAAGAATGAAATATCTCCCGAATCACTGCGTGTTTTAACTCCATAATTCCTCTCCAGGGTAGCTGAGCTGACAGGTTATGAGCCGCAGGACCTCATAGAGAAAACGCTGTACCATCATGTCCACAGCTGTGACATCTTCCACCTCCGCTGTGCACACCACCTCTGTGAGTTACAGGCCTGCTCGCTTCTGCTTCTGCTGCAGGCTGCCTGATCGCCTCATGTCAGACACTAACTGCTCAGGCAACCTGCTGCAGCCGCCATGTGCAAACAATCATGCATTTCACACACACACACACACACTCAGAGAGAGAAAACATGCATGTTGTTAACTGTTGTTAATCTCTGCTGTCTGTGTGTTTCTTTTATCTCCTTCAGTGCTGGTAAAAGGCCAAGTCACCACTAAGTATTATCGTTTCCTGGCCAAGCACGGCGGCTGGGTCTGGGTCCAGAGCTACGCCACCATCGTCCACAACAGCCGATCGTCGAGGCCTCACTGCATCGTCAGCGTCAACTACGTCCTCACGTGAGTCCCAATGAGAATTTAAAAGTGCACAGAAGCTCAGAAAAAAAATGACTCGTGTCAACTGTGTAAAAAACTTTGGGTGGAAAATTCCTGCATGTGGATTGTTTGATATTTAAGTTTTTAAATTGTTGATGTTTAGGAGAGAAATCTCTGAAATTACAGCTTCACTGTCATCAAGCTTATGGGGCTAAAAACAAAATGCATTTCTATTGGTGCTTTTTGGGGGAACAACACTGAATATTTATCTAGATGAGCTAAAATCATATCATACACTCTCGTGATCCTTGCTCGAGGCTCACTCTGTGATGCGATGGGTCTTTGTCTCCTGGAGAAATCCTCCTCTTTATCCCCCCGTAGCCTCTCTGTACAAATCCACCAAACGCCGCGGCTGCAGGGCTCAGGCAGTCGTGTGTTATGAGAGCACAAAGCACACTAAGGCCCTTCGAGACAGCAAGACAAACATCAGGGTTCAACCCCATCAAAAAACCTCTACTGTCACCATCGATCCGCAGGCCGAGGAAAGCAAAATCGATCAAACGGTGAACTAGGAATCAATAGCTATCTCATAGCTGTAGCACATGTTGGATTTTCCTTGTTAGGTCTGGTTGATCCACGTGTCGCCGTTTTCTGTGCGAGTTTCGTGCGAGTCTGTGCGTGCGTGCATGTGGCTGCGCTCCAAGTATCGATTCCTTCAATGCAGTAAGGAGAAAACAAAGTAACTGCATTAAAATGACAGTGAATTTCCAAACGCATAATTAGGTCTAACGCAGAAGTATCCGAGAGCTCGCACGCAGCAAAAGTACGAAAAGAAAAAAACAGCTGCATTAAGAAAACAAACAACAATTCAATCACCTTGCTGTGACAGCGTTTTAACCCAACAAGAATGCATTAATAAATCATGTTCCGAGGTTGGCTGCTGCCGTATTTCAGACATGAGGTGCTCTGACATTGACCCTGAGGTGGAATTCGGCTAACACAGCTGAGTTTGCACAAAGGCCCGACATTATTGGCTCAGACGTAAGTCAGCCAGGGCACAGATAGGATGCAGAACCCGCCGCTGCAACTATACCTGCAAGAGCAAATAACACTCACACCGTGCACTGGCTGTCCAAACATAGCCTTTTCCCCCCCAAGGTGCTGTACATAAAGAATGGGTCATATTTGGAGTCATATTAAAGAGGCTGGCTGCACCGGGTCAGGGATGGGCCACAAGGTTTGAAATGCCAGCCAGCTGCTATTACATACTGTTGATGTGATAAGTTAAGAATAGGCTCATGTTTGCTGAACACTTGACACAGGAGCCTTTTCACTCCCTCGACAGTGACACTTGGACCGAGTTCAGCCGCAGGACAGTGGGTTAAAACGTCAGAGGTGGTGCACGAGCTACAATAGAAGTCTGCAGATAAATCACAGCCGAGGCGGCGCGCGTGCATGTTTGCTCTGGCTGCCTTCTTCTGGTAATGGTTGTGTGGCAGAAGAAGAATGATTAACTTTCTTCGGGGCGTCTGTTGTTTTTCTAAGAAGCTGGAATGACTTCCTATTTTGAAAACGTCTTAAATGTTTTCACTTCTCACGTCAGTCACATTGTAAAAAACCATGTTTGTAAAACGTCTGTCCGGCTATCTATAACCAATATTAGCCAAGACGTCTGCTGCAAGCTGCTGATTGTGTCACGTGGTGCAACACCAGCACCAGGACTGAGTAAGAAAGACAGAAGCTGCTCAGATGTATTGGGAGGAGGGAATGCTAGTCCAAAGGTCTGAGGAATTTTGAACTTGAATAAGTGAAACTACGTCCTCTTCCAGCAACGTTCAGCGTCCTCGGGCAAAACTATCAACACCTAAAGGAAGCTGCTCAGCGGGCAGAAAGTGCACCAAAGAATTCAGACCAAAGCTGGAAGATGCATGAATATTTAAAGTAAATCCATCCTCCAGGGACGCTAGCTGGTCTTGGTCATGCTGACAGAGACAATGCTAGCATGCTCATTTTAGCTTCACTGTGTAATTACTACTAAAAAGGAAGTTTGTCATTAGCTCTGCAGGGATTTGGTTAGAAATAAGAGCATTTAGGGGAAAATCAGGGGGTCCAAAAGTAAATGGAGATTATTATTATCAGAATAGAGTTTCAGAATAATCAAGCGTCATTCATATTTTAGTCTGGACCTCTGCAGTGAACCAACTAACCAACATGTCAACGCCCAGAGAACGTGACCGCCGGGATAAATATAAGTTCAGGCGTTTATATTTATCTCTAACAAGTCTTTTGTGTGTGTGTCAAAAGGGACACCGAGTATAAGGGAATGCAGCTGTCCTTGGACCAGATGAGCCCCACCAAGCCGGCCTTCCCCTACGCCGACAGTCACACCGAGGAGAGGAAGAGCACCAAGTCCCGTCTGACCCAGTCGAAGGCCAAAGCCAGAGTGTCGCCCTATCCACAGGTACCGCTTCATCGAGCCAACTCCAGACAGGAGACTCGACGCAGATGTAATTGTTGGAAAGAGACTCAAATCACAAACTCTAACAACTGTGATTTTCCTGTTTCTGTGCAGCAGTTTTCAGCTTTCAATCCCGAGCGTTCAGAGTCTGACCAAGACAGCCAATGGGGAGGGAGTCCGCTGACAGACTCTGCCTCTCCTCAGCTGTTGGATCCCAGCGAGGCGGCGGAGGCGTCTTGCGCCTACCGGCTGTATCCGGACTCGGGCTCCCTGTGCTACGGCCTGGGTCTGTCGGAGGACGATCTCGCTCACGCCCAGACGCATCCTCACGCCACCACCTGTGACCGAGTCCGATGCCAGAGCGGCCGCTACTTCCTGGGAACCCCCCAGTCGGGAAGGGAGATGTGGTGGGACACCACACGGTCGGTGCTGTCGCTGCCAAAATTCTCCGTGGAGAACAGCGAGGGCTACGAAATCACATCCTACCATGGCGCCATTCACGGTGAGGTGTTAGGGTTGAGACCACAACCATCTGTTTCTGAAAATAGCTCTGGCCTCACTTCTCCTGGTAGCTGTTTTCCAAATGTTATTATGGGACATGCTAAGTTGTTTATGCCGTCTCTTGCCAGTGTGCCGATTGCTACCATCTGTTCAAAAATTGCCTGCAATTGAAAGCCAAGTTATTTCACATTACCCATCCTCAAAAAGTGAAACAACCCCCAGCGTGCTGGTGCCAAGACGCCCAGCCGGCCCATCGTTCTCTGTGCATTTAAAACAGCGTTTACACATTAACACATGAGCATTGTTTCCAACCAGGTGTGAGTCTGTTTCACTGTTACGAAGTGTCCCCGTTGATTTCTCTCTGCAGGACGAGGCCATTGGGATGAAGACAGTGTGGTGAGTTCACCTGACGGAGGCGGGTCCACCAGTGATTCAGGTGAGCGTTACCACGGCGACCAGTTCCAGTCAAGCCCTCGAGAGCCCAGCAAGATGGAGACCCTGATCCGCGCCACGCAGCAGATGATCAAAGAGGAAGAGAGCCGCCTGCAGCAGCACAAGGCGCCGCTGGACGTCTCGGGTCTCGCCAAAACCCACAGCCCGTGCTTCACCTCCTCCCTGCCCCACCACTCCCAGCTCACCATGCCCAGCGTGGTGTGCCGCGGCCCCGGCGCCCCCAGCATCGACCTCCCCTCCGAGCGCCTCCATCACCGGGACAGCGTCAAAGCGCTCGGCCCCCACGACAACGACGAAAACACAACCAGTCCCGCGTCCTTGTCTCGTCTCAGCAGCCCCAGCTCCGACGGGATCCCCAGGTCGGGCCTCTCCCTCACCAAAGACTACATGCAGACGGACCTGTCCCCCCACCCCCCACAGCCCCAGGGGAGCCCGCTGCTCTATCCAGCCCAGGAGAGGCAGCCGCTGGACAGGCAAGCGGCCTACGCGTTGACCGGGTATTCGCTGGAGCACCTGTACGACCCGGAGAACTTGCGGAGTTACTCTGGCCTGGCCTGCGGAGGCGTCCAGTACGACGTGGCGTCTCATGTGAGAATGCAGGCCGAGCAAATACAGGGACACAAGGCCACCTCAGTCATCATAACCAACGGCAGCTGACGATATCTGGTGCAGATCGGTCCCGTTGTCTCAAAATGAGGATGCTACCGCTGGTGGCGACGTTATGCACACTGACCGGGTGCTTGATACAAAAGGCGAGACAATGACAAAAAAAATAAAATAAAATAAGGATACAAGGCGCCTGCGTTGGGTTTCTGAGCCCTTCGCGGTTCACTCGGCACAACTCGTGTTTGTCGGGCCTTTGTGTTGCACCGCTCTGTTTTCTTCACCACCAGAGGATGATTTTCCGAGACTCTACGGAAACTCAAGCAAACTGGGACATTTGCTGTTCCGCCTGACACGGGGAGGAGGAGGTTTGCTCCATTAAATAGGAATATAGTGTTATTTTAATGGCAGTGAACTGAATTCCCCTCCCTGCTGGTTAAACATCAAGCCGGCGTTTCTGTCCCAAACCGCTCACGCACCATTGGCCGTGTGAGTTAATCTGTCCTGGACATGATTTCCAAAGGCAGTAGGGAAATGTGTTGTTCCATTACCCTTTCACCTGAAAACTCCATCGCACAGAGCATAATGTTTGACACACCAGGTGCGACATGGGAAAGGCGAGCGTTTCACTGTTGTAAGATGTCAATGTTTCCTGGTATTTATTTGTCGGTGGGCTGTTCTCTGTATGTGTCATTTCTTTTTTTTCCCTGTCCAAGTAGAACTGGTGCATTAAATTAGTTTGGGTGTTTGGATCACACCGTTATTACAATATTAGGAATAAAAAAAAAAAAAAAAAAAAAAAAAAAAAAAAAAAAAAGAAGAAATTGGAAAAACAGAGAAAAGAATGCCTCTGATATGTAAGTGTACAAGTTGGAAACTGCTTTAATGTACAGGTTGAAATGCCCTCATTAGAGAGTCGGTACCGAACCAGCTCGTCTGAACTCCCCCCTCTGAATACAGGCATCGTGTATATATCCACTCACAGCTGTAGCTAATACTGTTTACATATCAGAGTATGATTTTTCCTGTTTTTACCTCACATAGCCGACCTGTTAGCATATGTAGCGTATGCTGTAAAAGTCCTTCGACTCTGCTCCACACGCAGAAAACCGTTTGTTCTGTTCTGTCACCTGCAGCCTGAAAGGGTTCGAAATGATCGATAGGAACATATCTAAGAAAAAAAAACTACAAAAAAAAAAGAAGAAATAGGTTGAATGTCTTTAGTTTCTTATTTAATTTATGATGTAAATATCACCACGCAATGAACTTTTGAACAAAAAGTGACGAGATTATTTATTAATTGGTTTAAAAAGTCTCTTAAATCTGAATACAGTTACAAACAAACAGCCGTGTGTGTGTTGGGTTTTGTTCTGTCTGTTCCACTGTCTGCTACACACACATGCACACACACACACACACACACACACACACACACTAAAAGATTCATTTTTGTTTGTTTTATGTTTAATTTAGAAAAGCCTCGTCTGTCATTTGTCTGTTTTTCCAACTGATGCGACCAAAAGACTGTAAATCTGACCACAAACATATAATTTACTAGATTTTTTTATTTATTTAAAGAAGAAATGCAAAGTAATAAGTAGCTCACTTTCCTGCAGCGTTTATGGCAGGACAGCGTATTCAGTAAAGCTGGTGTTCACCTCGATGAAGGAACATCTGACCCGGAGCAAACATGTGGCTCACTGATGTGTGTTCTTTAGACAGCAGTGTCACACACAGGTATCAGACGAAATATCAAACGCTCGAGACGGTGAATTAAAGCGGGGAATTATTGCAAACATGTACAGCAAAAATCCTGAACAAATCTATTCCTGCCGAGGCGTCACGTTCTTCATGCACTTGCGGCAACACGTTCCTGCTGTTTGGAGCAGTTGAACTCGCACATTTAGCCACTCTGACCTCTGCTCACAAGGCAATCTCTCTCTCGGCGCGTTTTAATGTATGTAAGTTATTCACATGTAGCCGGGGAGCTGGCCCGCCGGCCCGCCCGCCCGCCCGCCTGTCTGTCTGAATGCAGGAGAACCTGGACGCAGTCTGGGCCTGGATGCAGAACTGGACCCATCAGTCACCGCTGACACGAGCATCTGATGGTCTGCCAGATATCACTGCTGCTGTCATTCCGGCAGGCAGGAACTACCAGCGCGTGCTGCTACTGACATCACTGAGGTTTATGAACGGTGCGTGTGTGTGTTTATAGCTACGACGCTTTAATAATCAGAGAGGTGGTGGTTTTTTTTTTTTTCTTTTTTCTTTTTTTGGTCTAAACACTGGGGATTTTTCCTGATGTGCCCTGAAGGCTTTCACATGTAGACTTGGTTGCAAATGTGGCCAAAGCGCTGGGCCTTCTGCCCAGACGCTGCTCTCCTGCGCACACCTCCCCAAATACCTCATCACCTCCCAACCCAGAATCCTCTCCGGTCCGCCTCAGTGTGCAGAAACAAACAGGCGATTACAGCGTTGTGAGCCGGCAGAAAGGTTTACGAACACACAGGTAACAAGCAGGAGAGAAAACCGGATTATTTACTTTAGTAAAAGTGCCAAAACCTCGACATAAAAGCGCTTCATTAAAAGCTATTAATAAACAGGATATTATCAATATTATACGTTCAGTGTTAAATGTACAACTCGTTATGCAGAAAGGCTCCTTATTAAAAAAGTTACATCAATTAAATGGTCTCATTATTACTGATTAAATAATGTGCAAGCAGCAATTTAATGCTGTATCTGGATTTAATTACTTTACACAGGACTGGGCTTTTCATTTATGACAGATATTCACATTGCATAAGTTGCTAAAAAGGTTTATAAAAGCTTCTCTACATATAATTGTTTTTTTAATGATAAATGAGCAATTTAATGACTTTGAAGTTTGCAAAGTTGTGACTAAGGCCTCGAAAAGCAGTAAAAAAACAGAAAGCCGCAGCAGAACTGCAGCGTAGTGAAGTAAAAAGAAGCACATTTCTAGAGGACGCAGTTCAAACACTCTAAATCGTACTTAAGTAAAAGTGTTTTGTTGCTTTCAACAGAAAAACAAGGACCCTGGAGAGTCACCACATTAATAGAAGAGGGAATCTTTGCATTTCTTTGGAAGCGATCCAAGCAGTTATTGGAGAATAGCAGATGTTAGGCCCGGAATAAAAAAAAAAATCAATCAAGAATAAAAACAAAGGCTGGCGTGACGTCACTACCAGAACAGATGTGTGGCGTTAATCCCTCGCTCGCTCGCTCGCTCTCTGGAAGCCGTCGTAATGAACCACGGCGCTGCAAAATTAAAGCATTTGCAGTTAATTTCACTACACGCTACTGCAAATAAAAAAAAACAAGAAGAGAAACAGCACGGCCTGGTCGACACCGTAAAGGCAACGAGTGGTCGGAGGAGACGGAGACGCCGGCTGTGTGGTGCCGTCGACCCTGTGTGGAGGTAAACTGTGGAACCGCAGGAGGAAGATCTCGGGGTTTCACGGCTGCAGCGAAGGAGAAATGGATCCTAAATTCACCAACGACCGCAGAATATGAGGGTGCAGGTGGCGAGGCTCAAAATAGCCGCCGAACGTCCACTTGATTGATTTCAGGCCCTGGATTGAGGCACGATTGCATATTCATACGTCAATTAAAGTGTTCCTTCCACCAGTGCCTCCATAATTCAAGCCGGGCGCTCGCTGAAGAGTCGTCCCTACGAAGCAGCTTCAGAGGAAAACGCTTCAACATGTTTTCTGTTTCGTGCGTACTTTATGACCTCTCTGAGTGTGAACTGACATCTTCTAATTGTTTAATTCCCCTCCGTCTTTGAAACCGGCTCGGCAAGTCGCCTCAAAACATATCTGGCCTCAAAACACAGCAGCACCGCATGCAAGCATTCAGACACTCCTCTGAAAACACTTCCCATGCAGCAGCAGAAAGAAAAAACCCAACAACAATAAAAACCCTGCATCTCCGGTTGTGAGTCGCCTGCAAATGAGTCAACCGAGGGCAAAAAATAGCTCAGGACCTGGGAAAATCATTCATCCGGCACCCTCGGTGACACCTCCGCCGCAGAGCTCGCTGCACCAGAAGACATTTAGATGTTCTGATCGGGTGGAGCAGGATATTGAGGTCACCTGGTCGATGTGATTGGCTGAGCTGGGAGACCGAGGTCGCCGTGCAAAGTGGACAGGAAATAAGGTGGCAGCTCTCTGTGGCGGCGCCTGACCCGGAGAATGCTGCTTAGAAAACACGCCGCTAATTACGAATGGAGGCGTTATGGTGTCGTCATCACGGCCGCCGCTCCACGGTTTTGTCAGTTTGAATCAACGTCTCGTGAACCCCGTTCAGGACTTTTGGGGTGTTTTGGGCGTCAAGCTTCGGTGACAGGTGTTGATTTTTCATTTTTGAAGATTTTTTTTTTTTTTTTTGAAATATAAGAAGAAGAGGAACATTTGTCGTGTGTTAGGAACCAAAAATACGTCAACTTATCAGAAAATGTATTTAACAAAGTATAAAAGTTTGTACATAATCTGTTTTTGGGTCCCTGAGGCAACATGAAAGTCCTGAACAGTTTTTAATTAAACGAGGTTATGCTCTCGTCAAAGTCAGGAAGTCCCACGAAAAAACAAAACTAACAGTTAGGCATCCAAAGCCATCCGACAGAACTTTTTATTTTTATTTTTTTAAAGAAATCACTTTTAGAATTGGTCAAAACTTTCAGGTTTTACATCAAATAGATTCCTAAACCTTGTGGAGACGGTTGTAGATTTTACTCAAAGAGGATTTTCAGCTATGAATTTGGTGCATAAGCGAGTAGAACAGCACGATGGACTAAACGGAAATAAACTACAATCTTGACGACAGTGGAGCTCATTGGCTCAGAGGAATGCTAGTCTTTGATTGTACAGAACAAATTACTTCTTTGGATTTGTTTTCCTCAGGATTGTTTTGGCAAAAAAATGTAAGATTTCACCAAATTAATTCTTAAAACAACATTACACTGGGTTACAGAAAATATTTTTTTGAAGGTGTCTAGGATTTTTTAAAAACTGATTTAGGACATTTTTGCAAAACATCTGCTTTTCTGTATCAGGTCAGGTTTTTATGTCAACTCAGTTTTTTAAAAAAAATCAATTTTGCCACTAAATCGATGACATTTTTTGACATTAGCGATCGATTTGTTTTAGTATTTCTCATATAAAATCGGATTTTAGAGGAAAAAATTTCCTTTTCTAACCCTTTTCATGAACTAAATGATCCAAACATTTGTAAAGGTAAATACCAGTAAACTGCATGTTTCACCAATTTAAAATTTTGACCTCATTGAGCAAAACCAACGTAAGATTTGGATTCAAAATCAGCTCAAAAAACACCAAAATGTGTGCAGACCGGAGTTATGTTTTATGTCAGGTTGTCTGATCACTTTGAGATGCTGACGTTATGTTAAGTTCTGGTGTTAATGATGTAATGAGTCCAAACATGGACGTCTCATCAGAACAAATGATGGAAGCAAGTATGAATCTGCAGCATTCAGGGTTCCCACAATGTCAGCGTCACCCGTAGCTTCATCTGCAGGGTTCTAAATGTTTCACCAAAACACTCAATCCACACGGAAGACATCTAACTATGAGGTTTGTTGTGAGTTACTTTGATTGAATGTTGTGCATTAAATAAAAATCTGGAAAAAAACTATTATCACCTAAACAAAACCGAAACAAAACCACCTTAATTTAAAACGGGCTAATCTCTCAGCAATAAGGCTATTAAAAAGACTACAAGTACAATACCCTGAGCCCCAATCCCACACACACACACACACACACACACACACCGCCGAGGCTCAGACAGTGTGAATCTAATGCCCTCCAATCCTGTGAATCCCTTTGTTCCCGATTTCACGCTTGATTTGCCCACAGCTTGAGTCTGGCTGGTATCAGCGCTCTTCTCACTGCTTTCACTCCTGCCAAATCCACAGAGCCGCACAGGATCCGTGTCTCTCCTCTCCCTCCCTCCCTCCCTCCCTCGCTCTCCTCGCTCTCGTCTGCCATTGTTCGCTCGAGCATCTTTGCAAAAACACATGCCAAGAAGTTGTGTTTGTTTGTTTGCATCCCGGCCCCGCTTGCTGTAAACACCTTATCAATCTGCCAAGATCGGATCAGCCTGAAAATTCTGATACTGTCAAATCATTCCGCGTGATTTACACTCTTGTTTATCTCCCCCTCCTCCTCGCCCCTGGACGCATCTCTATTAAATGATTTCCTGTTGAGTTGCGAGGCCAATCCCTGGTGCATTAACAGCCGTACTACATGCGCCGTACAAATCGTTCGCAAATCTGAAGATTGATTCAACACCTCTCACAAGAGGCCTTTTCAGCCGTTGTGTTTTGAGATCTTCCCCGTTTCTAAAGCGGCGCGTCAGCTCGCCGGCTTCCTACTTCTGCCTCCTGCACTCGTACTGAGCAGATATTGTGACAGCTGTGCCGAGGGGGGCAAGAGGGAGAGCGCAGGAGACAAGACAAGGAGAACGAAGGAGAGGGGAAAGAGCGAGGAGAGAGTCTCTAGAGAGAGGGTGCCGGTGCTCCACGGCTCCGAGTCGCCGCCTGCATGCCAATGAGGAGATTCCCCTGCAGCAGCAGCAGCAGCAGCAGCAGCAGCAGGAGGGGCCGGTGCTGACACTGTACCACTATAGTCCTTGATGGTCACATTACACACTCCACACAAAAAGAGCTCAACACCAGATGAAGCAAAACACACCAAAAAAAAAGAGAAAAGTTACTGTAAACACTCTGGTTATAATCATCTCTGCGGAGCAACAATAGTCCAAATTATCCGATTATTTCAGTCTGGCTTCCCCCGTTCTGATCGCAGGAGGAATCCATGAAGCTATTTGATGTGTTGTTCTGCGTCCTGTAATTTGTTTTGTCTCCACTTTCCTCATCTGTTCCTAATTTTCCATCGTTTCGTTTGATAAATGCTTAAAATGTCCGAGTTCTGGCTGCGTGTAGTTTGCACACATAGCAAGGAGGAAAACACGAATCTTCTTTTATTTTAATCACACCAAAGCTAAAGGTTGATGCTTTTTAAGTTGACAAAGGCCACAGAGAGCTGCTCCTGATAAACTGACTTCATTCTGCGCTATTTCCGATTACAGTCGGTTCTGTCAGGGTTTGATCTCTAAGCAGAAAAGTTCACTGGCAGTTGGAGGTTGAAGCAATTTGTCTGTCTTAAATTTACTTCATTCTCAGTAGAAAACACAAACAGCTGAAGTGGAAATATGGAAATATGTGATGCAATATTGGTTCAGTTTTCATAAACTTACCCAAAAAAGCAGCGTCTCATATTTCCACATTGCAAGCCTCCCCCCCCACCGAGCTGCATCCTGACTGATCGTACGAGTTTATTTTTAAAATCAGAATTAGCTTTTTCACTCTCTCATCATTTCTCTCCAAAGTGTGCACCACCAGTTACATCCATAATCCTGATGCTAACAACAGCAGCGTGAGTAGCAGTGTGTAACCACCTCCTCTCTCTTCCCCCCGCTTGAGAAGAATTAATAACTAATTATGTCAGGTCACTCGTCCAGATGGTGCTATCAGATGGGCCCGCTGTCTGAACCTCACCTCCAACAAGCACCTCTGACCCTGGCGACCATGTCACCCCTGGCAACATGGAGTCGGAGGCCCGCGCGGCTGGGAGGATGGAACCAGGGGGTGCGCGAGTGTTTGGGCTGCACATAAAGAGGCGGCGAGGGGAGCTGGGCGTGTCCGATCAGTGTTGGATGGCTGCCTTTAAAGCTCCATGAATACAAGGCTCCCTGCCGGGGCCCTGATCTCCACGGTCATGATTCTGTTATTACACGCTATGTTCCTGTGATGGGCAGATGGCTCAGAGCGCTGGCACATGCATTCACACGCACTCAACACACGCCGAGCCTGTCGCATCAATGGACACAACCTGATACTCCCCTTTCTTGTCTCATTAGGAGGCTATAGAAACATAAGAACATAATAGGGGGGAATTAAGTGCCCGTGCGGATGTCAAAGGGGGGATGTGGCAGAAGATTGGGACGAGGGCTAACAAGCGCATGGTGCGCTGCCTCCGCTTTGTGTGGTGATTAGTGCTTTCGACAGGGCTGACAGGTAAAAGACAAGCCCTCTGGGACGCAGCAGTTTTTAAACGGACACTTAAACAGCCAGGAAAGTGACAGCAGTTAGAAACAGGCATCAGAGCTGCCGGCTGATAGGAAAACCTGCCGCGTAAAGAAGACGAGGGTTTAGCATATAGATACGGACAGAATATACAGCCGTCCTCAGCTTTATTCATCTCCTGACATTAAAGAAAATTCAGGCAAAATTCACAACAGTTGCTCAAATAACTAGAAACTGAAAAAAGCAATAATAAATAAAAATTTGTTAAATCATAATTTAGTGAAATCAGACGTTGCTTTTGAATTATGGTTGAAAAGAAAAATTAAAAAAAAAGAAAACTGTCCCAGACCAATGAGAGGCCTTTGCTGATGAGCAGTGAAATCAGAACACCTGTCAACAGGTGAGAAGTCTGACTGAGAGCTACAGGAAACACCTGATTGGCTCGGAGGGTTGTTCAACTAAATACTAGTTAATGGGTCCCATCATGCTTGTTTTTTTATTTGTTTTGTTTTTTAATATTTCTGTTGAACCACGATTCAAAAGCAACGTCAAGATTTTCATTATTTTTTTATTTATTATGACTTTTGTCCGGTGACGGCTGTTGGTTTTTCCTTCTCTAATGGGAGGGTATGAATAAATCTGAGCAGGATATCACAGAGCATAGGATCTGTGTCAGTGCTTCAGAACATGTTTAAAATCTAAATATATTTTTATATAATGCAAAACCAATAAATAAATAACTGAACAGGAGAAATAAATAATTTAGCAACTGCAGTTTTTTTCTTATTTCTCACATTAAAGTTTTACAGCCGACGTTTTTTTCTTCCATTTAACAGATTTGGTTTCTTACTCCGGCCTCTGAAAGCTCTTTTACATTTTGTCACATGAAAGCCTCCTAAACTCTTGAGCAAACAGGAACTTTAGCAAAGCTCCCCCAGAGCAGGTCTGCAGGACCAGATCTCCGCCTCGTATTTGAGCAGGAGACACGCGACAAAGCAGCTAAGAAGAAATCAAACAAAGACACCTTAAATAGGATTTAAGGTGTTTAACCACTTCTGTCCTTCGGTACAAAGAGACGGTGGATCAAGGAGCAGGACGAGAGCGGAGCTCCTTCTCCGTCGCCATCAGCATGCAGCAGTGACTCTGCTGTAGATCACTCTGCTCGCATCCAGCTTTTAAACGCTCGGCAAATCAAAGAAATGATGAATGGCGGTGACGAGTTTGGTGGCTATCACTCACTCAATTATATTAAATGACCCGACACGTGTTGATAAACACAGATAATTACTTGTGAAAAGGTTCGTCATTATCATTACATCATTACTTTCTGGCATTCTGGTGCTAAGTGTGTAACGAGATTAGGCTCCCAGTCACGTTTCTCCTCTCAGCTGAGCAGACAATGGACAACTTTACCAGCTGGCTGCTTTCTGATGTCTGTCCTTTACGCTCTGAGATTTGGCTGCATGTCTTCTGGAGGATGAGACAAAACGAATCAAACTGTTGCTGTGCAATGAAAGCCAAAAGGAATTTTACTTATTTCTTGCTTTTTAGGGAAGAAAAAAGAAACCCTTAAAACTTCAAGTGTTTGTCTTGTGAGTTTAGAAAAACCTGCGCGACACCATTTGCCAGCTGATTAGGTGTCGTGACCAAAAACTAATGCAGTCTGATGCAGAAGTCCCACAATAAAGGCTTCCTTAACGAAGGTTCAGGTTCTGTTGAGTTTGTTTTAAAGCAGAGCTGATTTTTGGAAGACCAACAGTTTGCGGTTCCATTGAACTGGATTTCTGGTGTTTCGTCTACGTCCATGAGAAGCGTCGCTTCGTTTAATGCGATATTATTTTCACAGCAACACAAACTGCATCCTGAAACGTTGAAAACTTGATACAGACGAGACTAAAG
>NW_007580036.1:0-10224 GCF_000690725.1 Stegastes partitus
AGTTGGTTTAGTGCTGACTGTGTCTTTGAAAACCATCAGAACTTTCCTTCGCACTCTTGGTAAAGTACTGTACCTGACTTAAATCTGATCTTCATCTGTGTGTTAAAGAACTTGTTGAAAGCACAGTGAGATACCTTGTGTCTGCAGAGAGTGGTTTGAAGTTTACTGCAGTTGTGAACCTGGCTCATCGGTCTTTCTGTTATGCATTCTTCACCCAATTCCAGGAGGCGAGCTATCCCCTGAAGCAAGGACCGACAAGCATGTTGCAGCTTGGCTTTTTCCCCTGGACTCTCTCTCAGATGTCTGCCCACCACACACTGCAGAGATGTACAGGAGCAGCACAGAGCTTAAGGAGAATACGATTAACTTTAAAAACACAGATCCTGTATAAGTCGCAACTACAACGGTCTGATAAGAGTGTAGTCATCCCATTAGTCCTACTTTCAAAGGAAAACTGAAATGTTATCCATTAATTATGGCATCCATCTCAACTATCTGAATCCCAAGACATCTTTTCAAAAAAATCAACAAAATCATAAACGTCGTCAAATGCTCAATTTTGCTTAAATGTTCAACAATCCTCAAATTAATCATGTGTAAATGTTTTGTTCTATCAGGAAGATTCAGCAAATCTCATTTCTAAATTGCGATATTTCATCAAATTCAGTTTATTCTACACATTGTATTTTTTTTTTAAATTCCAAAAAATAAACAATGTGTAGAAAAAGATTCTGTAAAAATAAAAAATAAATAAAATGGAAATCCAGCGCTCCTTGGTACAACTGAGAAGCCATGACTGACTCAGTCACATGACCAAAATTCTACCATTTCTCAGGTGAAGTGCAGGTTGTGTTTAAACAGACCAGACAGGAGAAGACACGAGAGACTGAGAGAGAAATAAAACATATTTGCAAGATGTTGGAAGACATGTTGGGCATGGTAATATATCTGTTTAGAGTTGATGCGCAGAGTGGTGTGAGAAAATAAAAGTTTATAGAAGTTGTAAAAATGTAAGTGGTCAAATATTTCTGGCATGTAGACTCATCATTTTTTCCAGCATTGGTAACACATGTGGGCACCTCTTTGTACATGCTGATTCAGTTTAGTTTTTTTTTCCTTTTTTGCACAAGTATTCAAAGAAATTCAACTTTTGTTTCTTCTTTTTTTTACTGTTTTATGGCATTCTAATTTTTATACAGTGAACAAAACACTTTCTTTCCTTTTAGCCATGAGTTGTGCATGGAGAAAAAAACGTGACGAGAGCAAAAAAATGCCCAGAAACTGCTCAGTGTTCAGAGGGTTAAATATTCATTTTTGCTTCACTTTGCATGTGTCACCAAAATCTAATTTGACAGTGTGGAAAAAAATGGCCTACAATGTCTTTTAAATGAAGCCTTTCCTTGTGATGTACTATTGTTAGAATGTAAACATGTTTAACACACATAAAGCCGTGCGGCAGTGGTTACCTCTAACACCGGAGCATCCTTCAGACTGGGGAAGATCTCACTCTGTCCCAGATCAAAGTCCTCCAGAAGGTGGCTGGAGAAGAGCTCCTATGTGAGGAAAACATACTGTGTTGGTTCTAAGCAGTGGTCACAGAAGTATCCTTGTTATTTTTTAATTACTTTTACCTGACCTTTACTAAACTAATGTAGCACATAAGCAGCAAGTTTAATATTGGACCTGGTTTGAATAACTTTGTATGCTGTTATTCGATCACCATATTTTAATAAGTGACTATGTGTAAAATCTACATCTGTAAAGTACCTACAAGTATATTGCAAATGTGTAATGGATAATATTTAATACAATATTTCCAGTGCACTAAATTCAAAGTATAAAGTATAAAGTGTAAACTGTATTTCTGTGTGTTACTTAGGGAAACCTTTTGCTTCAGACGATGTAGGAGCCAGGTGTACAGGATACAAATGATTACATTGGCATTTAGCATCTCTATAGTACATCCAGAAGCTATATTATCATATTTTTTAGAAAATATTTACAGCCACAGAATTAAGATAATATCCATACTTAAAGGTGTATATCAGCCCTCAAAACTGTTTTTTTTTTTTTTTGGTTCCCTAGTAATCTACATTTTAGTGATACATTTAGTGGCTTCAGCATATCAGCAGAAATGTGCAACTTCAGTGAATCACAGAGCCACTTGTTTCTTAGTGACATAATAGAATATATATATGTATACTATGTTTGTTGACATAATTTATTATTTATTTCAAACCTTCTGTTGGCTCTTGGTGCCTGGATGTTCAGTGAGTGGATGGTGGGGGGAGTTAAAGACCAGCTGGACAGTATGAAGACAATCCTGAAGGCAGCTCAGACAGCTGTGAGCATCTGGCTCGTCCTTTGAAAGTGCAGGCCCGGTCTGTGACGCTACTTTACTCAACAGCTCAGCCAGAGTCTCCAGCTCAGCTGATACACACTGCACAGGAATGTAGACAAACAGAAAAGGCAAAAACAGAAGAGTGAGAAAGTGGAAATCCACAGCTAAAGAAAGAAAAGCTAATAGATAATAGTAATAGAGATATTTAACTCTATTCTTGTTTAGACGAATGAAACAGAAAAATTCCCCCCTTTCTTATAACTTTGCCTGCATATGATTTTTTTTTCTTCTTAATACAGTAGATTCAATGGAAAGCCAACAAAATGTATGTGTGAGTTGTGTAGCATTATGGTGAGTCACCTCTTGCTGCAGCAGCCTCAGCTGAGAATCAGCTTCACCAGCACCACCAGGAGTCAACAGCAGGTCAGTCAGAGAGTCCAGACAGAAGAGGACTCTCCGAACTGCCTCATATAGCTCCTTCTTCTCACCTGCAGACCCGCCTGTAGCCCTCACCTGGGAAATATTAAAGAAGATCATCACTATCACTCAGAATCACTTTCTATCACAATCACACACACAAAGGCGAGTTGATATATTGGAGTAATTCAGTCATACATGCTCAAACCAGAAACTAATTCTGAGAAAGATCAATGACACAGAAACCTTCAAGCTGCAAACTGATCGGATATTGCTTTCTTTGGTTTGTTATATATGATACCCCCAAGGATCTAGACCGGCACTGAGAGCTTTCTTAGTGGAAGCTCCTAAGTGTCATTTCCAGCTTTAAATCCAAGTTAAAAGCATATTTTTACTCAGTGGCTATTTTGGTTCAGATGTAATCCTAATTTTTACGTGACTGTACAGTACTAATAGCTACCCTTGTAATTCCTCATACAATGGTTTGGGTTATTTTTGTTGAATTGTTTCATTTATTTTATGACTTATTTGTTACTAATGTGTAAGCAGATGTAACCTCTGATTCTACTACACATACTATTTGTCTTAGCATGTTGATGGATTCATGTGTTCGCTGTAGAACTGCAGAAGCAGATCCAGTTGACATCGACTCCTTTTCTGGAACCTAAACAAAAACACAAAATTGCACTCATTAGTTTAACAGTAGGTGGAGACAAAGAGAACGACTGCGTGGAGGTTACAATTAGGCAGGGCGCACAGAGTTTAAACGACTACTTCATCTGTTCATATTCAACTGACAGATGCTGCTTTTAGCACTTTCTCGCACGCACACATAAAAATTCAAACTAATAATATCATACTTTTTTTAAAGATTGCAGCTACTGGTGCTTTTTATTATGTAGAACTGGCAACACAATAGATATGAAAGTAGAAAGACTGTCAGCACATTCAAAGGGTTGAGTCAACTGTTGCCCTGGTAACAGATGCGATCGGTGACTTGGTATCCTAGCATCCACATCATACAAATAATTTGCCTCTATCATTGACAAGCTATTTCATCCCTCGTCTACATCCTCCCAAAACTCAGCCTTTTTGAAAAAATCTAAATCAGCCCCTGCAATTAAGACAAACACCTCATTACTCTTCTGTATTTTCCCACCTTTTCACCGTTTCCTCCATCTCCTGCACTCATCAGGCTTTGATGCTCCTCTTTAGCTTTTGTCAAAGTGATCAGTTTTTTAGAGATCTGGGAGTGAAGTCGACTCCACCTTTGGGACTCCCTGTCGTCCTCTTTGCTTTCAGCCAAGCTAAGAAGCAAACAAATGTGCATGATTCTGGTATTTTATGTACACAAGAGTAGCAAAACTCATAATTTAGTATGACCAGGACTTCTTCTTTTCCCTTTTATCAGCTTTTTACCTGATGGGCACCTCAGAAAACGTCTGTGGTTGCTGGGATTCTTCCATCAATCTACTGCTACTGACACTGACTTCACTTGGCGCTTTCAGTCCAGTTAAAGCCTCCTGTTCATACAAGTCATTACCAGGAAAAAATTGACAAAATAAGTGAAGTGCAATTTTCACATGTGACACAATTCATGTTGAGGGTTTGAGTCAGAGTCAATTTAACTTTAAACATTTACTCAATCAAGCTTTGTCCTTCTATTAATTTCACTGTTTGATGTCACTGACTGGTAAATATTAAATTTTTTATTCTTTTTTAAAGTGAATATTTATAGTCAAAGTTGGTCATTTTGAATGGCATCTCTTTCATTCTCAGACACTTACCAGATCTGAATGTGGAGCTGTGGACACAGACCGATCTTCAACCTCCTCCTCTATGAACTCATCTGATGCTCTTTTGGAAGTAAACGGAGTTATAGGTCTTGAAGGAATCAGTCTTGTGTCTTCCACTGCAGCAGCTGCCTGAGGGGACTTTGCAGAAGGGTCAGTGTGCAAAGTTTCATGTTTTGACGAGTCATGGTTCTGGTTTGTAGCAGCAGTGTTAAACTGGTCTTCAGCTGCTGGGATGGCTGCAGTGTTTAGTGACTCAGTGGTCACAGTTTTAGGACTGAATACGTTGCCAGTAGAATCCAGTGTTATTAATCCACTTTCAACATTTTTAGATCCAAAGCTGGTATCAAAGCCAGGCTCCGTAGTGAAGAGTCTGGTTTCAGAACCTTTTGAATACGTCTCCACTTCAGAGGAAATCTGATGAGGCGAACTCTGCAGTTCCTAAAAGATACATGGAAGATTTTACTGATAAGAACTGGACCTCATAATATTTAATGCAATAATAACAGCAATGGCCTCTTTAAATTATTTCTATCTTGCATTTTGTAAATTACAATGCTAACTTTGAACATGTAGAAATCAGCACATTGATACCAAAAAGACTACACTATTGAAGTCTAGCTTTCTATAAGAAATGCAGCAAATGCTTTTAAACAAATACATCTACAAAATGAAATGGTATTTACCTCAACATCTGACATCGGCCTAATTTCAGCCATATCCTCGCTTTGCACATCTGACAGGTTGAGTGTCTCCTCCAGGTCCTAACACATTGGTTGCACAAATATTCAAATGCAAACTCAATCCATGCACGCATGCATATATAAGTGCCAATCTCTTTCTAGGTGTGCAAATGAAAGGAAAGGTTTCAGAGGAGCAGCATATTTCAAGCAGCTGCTTGTGACAGGGCCAGAGTAGATTTATCAGGAAACGCAATGACCTGCCTCACACAGCTTTATATCAGCATGCAAACGCCGGCTCGCTCCTTCCACACCACAGGAGAAAGAAGCAGTATTAAAGCTGAAAATAAGTGAATCAAAATATAAATAAACATGGAAAAATCCAAGTAAAAGTAGCCCAAGAAATATCGAGTTTCAGTCCAAAATGCCTAGAATTAATATGTGCTAAATGTTGTGGTTTTGAGGTTGTAAATTCTGCCAATAACGTGTAGGTTTGACTGATAGCACTTTTTACAGCATTGAATGTTACATTTTGGAATGAAACCCAGAAGACAGAGGCACCCAGACACATGCTCCCCTGACGTGATGTAATCATTTCTCAGATTTACCTCTGGAATACTGCATGTTAGTGTGTCAGAGGATGACGAGCAACAACTCTCGTCCTCCTCATCCTCCTCTTCCTCTGAATTAGACACCTCAAAAGCCTCCTGCTTTTAGTGATAGGGTGAATATATGATCAAAACTGTGATTAAAATGGGACGACAAATTGTCTTTCTGATGACTCTTTTCATTTTTCATTTCAAGAAATGTTTCCTTAATTCAGTCTTTAAGCAACATCATTAAGAAAGTGTTTGTTTTTGGGATGCGTACCACCAGGACTCCATTAGTATCATCATCATCTTTACATTTCCAATGGAACTTGACAAAACGATTGCATGTACTTTTCATGCAGTTATTTCTCTACTTAAAACTACATGTCTGACAAGAAAATGCTTGACTAATAAGCTCTACTGGTGGAATGCATGTTAGTATAGTAAATATTGATTTGCTTACAAGGATTGTTCATTTTTTGGGGAAGATTACTTTCAGAATTTCAATGTGATTCCACAGGCGTTCAAAGATTGTGCTAATCGAGTCAAACTTGATCCAAACAGTTGTTAAAATTTACCATAAACTGCATGCAAAACATACCCTACACTGCTATCAATCACTGGGTATGCACAGCAGGACAAGAGAAAAATTCCCCAAAAAACAAAGATTGTAGGATTTCCTTGAGCCTGCCCAATTTACTTTAATTATATTTACTATCGATTGATATTTGTTGGACAGGACTTTAACAGGCAGGCTCAACTAATCCCACATAACAGATTAAATAAATTAAACAGGACGACTGTCACTATACTTGTGTGAACAATTCACCATCTTTACTGAATGTTCCTGCCTTAAAGTACAGTTTTAAAATTCAGCAACCAATAGAACTCCTGCACTGTGATAATATAAAAAGCGATATACTGCTGCACTACATTATGATTGTGATTATTGTTACCTGGACTAAGCGTCTATGTGGAGATCGGCCCAGCATCGCCTGCATCACTTCGGCAGTTGTGGTTAAGCCGAGATCCTTCCCCTCTCTAACCTTGATCTATGTTAGAAAAAAGAAAATGATAAGTGACAAAAGGGGATCAAAAACATATTGAAGGTTGTGTTGACAGGATGAGAAGATCAGCACACTGGTACCAATAACAAAGATACAGATTTTAGCTTTAGTTCTTTCTTGCTGACAAGAAGTATTCCAGATAAAGCCTTGATTCACAATTCAATGTGAAGTCAGTCAAATAAGGGTTGTCATCGTCAGCCCTCACCCCTTTTGTTTAGCCCCACTTCTCTTCTACAGTAACAGAAGACAACTGTTATTTTTCCTTGTCTCATGGGATTCAGATTTTGTGCTGTACCTCCAGCAGTGATGCTTGTTGCTGGGTGAGTTGTTCCAGCTCGTCGAGCGGCTGCAGGAGTAGTCTGGCTCTGGAGAAGACCTGCAAACCTTCCTCTGCTCCTTGTGGGATGTGAAGCTCTGCTTTGCATCTCTCTATCTCCTTCAGTGTCCTCCGCATTGACCGCACATTGGCCAGGATCACCTTACAGATGTAAATTGTTACCTTTATAGCTTGGAGTACAAAATAAATGTCAAGCATTTATATGTGCTCCATTGCCACATAAATAAAAAAGGGTTATTTGTCCCATATATAAACCCTTTTTATTCAGAATTGCTTCATATTTTAGCAAAATAGCATTGTTTGTATATGTTTAAGTTTTTTGTTATTCAGAGTACCTGTAAAAATGATAAAACAGGACTTGCAACTGCTCTGCTTTACCTCACAGCTGTGAAGATGTTCCTTTGGAGTAATGTTGGAGCTGTCTATAGAGGATAAAATTGTTCTGATTTTCGCGATATTCTTCTCTATAGTTTTCAGCTCAGCTTCCATCTCCTCCACCATCTGAAACAGAGATTGCCAGCAACGTTTTCAGGGGGTTGGCATGCATCTTTAGAATGTAAAGTGTTTTGAAAGCTGTAAACTGTTGATCTTGTATTCTTTCAGTTTGTGTAAAAATGTATGTACAGGTGGCTCCTCTTGTTATTTAGCTGTTCAACTCTGAATTTCTTTCCCATTATTTGTATCACTAATATTGACAAAAAAAATCTAGCAGTTTTACCCCACTGCCATTTGGGGTCACTAACAACCTGACAACTGAAATGTGTGGAATTCCTCTTTTTAACATTCTTACTGCAACAGCCTGCAGCAGCTGCTCCAGGGGCTCAAGGACATTGCATTGCATTTTCTGGACTTGTTGGTCAGTCTGGTTCAGTCTCTTCTCCTGGGTACGCATGTCACACACAGTGGAAATCTCAGCCAGCACTGGCCTGAAGTCCTGAAGCGTGTGACTGATCCTTTCTGAGTCTTCCAGCACCAACTGTGGTTCAGAAATTTAAATAAAATGAATATTTCACATAAAGTATTGGTTAAGGTTGTGGATGCTATGCAGCGGGAAATAGTAATGAGGCAGGATAGCAAAAAAGATAGTAAAAATAGGTGTTAAATAATGAATTAAATTAAGGAATTAAATGTTAAATAATATGAATTAAGCAAAATGCAACAAAAAGAACATATATACAGCCCAGCACAAACCAGGCGCATATGTAGGATTAAATACAAAAAAAACTTGAGAATATCAGCACATGAAATGAGTTAATATGGGTCACAGAAGTCAATGACAGATATTTGTGTATTTCAGTCACTGACCTGCAGAGACTTTGCATGATTCTGGAGACTTCTGGCTGTTGTGAAAGAACAGGGAGTACTGAGCCACGACTGGGCCTCTTCTAACCAGTGGGTGGCACTGCTGAGGATGTCCTCAAACTCCTGAAGACAGGCGGGGATCTAACACAAAGAAGGAATATAGAAGATATAAGGGCCGGAGGGCTATGTTGCCTTCAATCAAGCAGTGTGATGAGCCCAAAAATATATGCAGCATGTATATGTATACAAGTGTGTAGTAAGTCAGACCTTGCTGAGGAAGGCAGTGCGGTGCTCAGCCATCTGCGCTGCGTTTTGGTAAAGCTGCAGCGGTTGTGTGAGTTGGTCGATGAGAAGCTGGGCTTGATCTGGATGCTCCTCTGCAAGATCGTGCACCTCGTTCTCCAAGACCATCAAGCTGCTGTGCCATGTATCCAGCTCATCCCACACATGCTGGAAAACAAATAGTGGAAGTATGTTACAGCAATAACGGGGATTTTCAGAAGCTTATAGGAAAAAAGTGTGTCGTTCAGCTAGTTTAAATCTGCCATTGTGTGTTTAGTTGTCCGACTTTTTTTGCAAGCTTGTAGTTTCAGTTAGCCACTCAATTCTGACTTTCATACCTCTCCTGATGACTGATAAACTGTCTTGTTACCTCTGTAACATTAATATATGGATGTCATAACACTTCCTGAGGTGTTCATCTTCAGTGCCAACAAAAGGCTGAGCAACCTCAGTGTTCATTTACAAAAGCTTGCTAAGAACAAAAGGCATGAAGCAAACAACCTTGGTGTCATCTTTCACTGTGACCTATTCTTTGAATCACAGGTGAAAAACCTCACTAAAAATGCATTTTAGAGCTATTGCCTGCGTGCAACCTTTTCTGTTGTGTGCAACCTTTTCTGTTGTGTATGCTCTTATTTCTAGCAGATTTCACTATTTTAATACTCTATCCTCAGATCTTCTAAAGAAATCTGTAAACAAACTAAAGATGATCCAAAATCTAGCAACATCTTGGAACCAAAACTAAGTGTTGAAACATGTTACTCCAGCTTTAAATGTTCCTAGCTTTGTGTTCATTTTATAATCCATTTTAAGATGTTGCTTTTAGCTTTTAAATTGCTTAATGTGTCAGCTCCTGAACCAATCTATTATTGATACATCGCTTAATCCTCACTAGGGTCGTGGGGAAAAGGAGCCGACTCAGGGTGAAGGCAGGGGACACGTTAAGACAGGTGGGAGGAAGCCAGAGAACCCGGTGAGAATCCACGCTGCACAGGGAGAACATGCAAACTCCACACAGGCATCCTAACCAGGACACGAATCGGGGATCTTCTCGCTGTGAGGCGACAGCACTAACCACCGATCACCATGCAGCCCTCAGTTCCTAATTATTTATCTAATTTGCTAGTTTTGTGTGCCCCTACTAAATCCCTAAAATCCTCTAACTCTGGTCTCTTAAGCGCTCCCCAGAGTAGCACTAAGAAACATGGGAATGCTGTGTTCTGTCATCTGCTCAGCAACTGATTCAATAGACAGATTCATAGAAATATTTTTAGGCTGGTAGTTATGTATTACTGTTATTATGAGTTTTTGTGTTTTATTGTTTTATCACATTACTATTTTTTTCATTTCATTTTAATCACTTTCTTTTTTTTAAATAAAGGGCTTTGTCCAATACATCCATCCATCCACTATAT
>NW_007580036.1:10549-62829 GCF_000690725.1 Stegastes partitus
CCACCAAGTCATCTTGCAGTCCACAAAAAATACAGAAAACAAAAAATACACACCTTGAGGACATTTCGAGCTTCACTGACTGTTGGATTTCTCTGCTCCAGTAAAGCCTTCACTCTCTCCAGACCAGAACCCAGCTCCCTCACTCTGTTTGCCAGTTTTGCAACTGGGCTGTTCTTGTCAATAAGCTGTTGAACATACATATACACATTTACAAAAACATGCTAGGTTTTAGGTGGGGGAGATCATTTATGCTCCATCAAGGATGGATTCAGCTCTGTTTCTTGTCACCTTCTGCTCTGCACTCTGTAGAGACAGCTGAGCTTCTTGTATCAGCCTTCCAATATCAGCAGGAATCTCTGCATACCGCTTCTGTACGCTGTCCATGATAGACTTAAGCTTGGTCTTCTGGGTGGACAAATCCTCTTTGAGCCCCTATCAGTGTGAAAATGCAAGACCGCATTTGGAAAGAGAGGAAATACAGAAAACAGTTTAGCACTAAACTCCTTTCAAAATTCTTTAACTTATTTTTCAGTGAAAGGTTAAAGGACGAAGCGCTAACAAGTGCAGCATCTTCTAGAGGCAGTTTACCAATCCCTGTACCCATATATTCTACAAGTGTATAAAAGTTGGTTGTAGCTTCCAGGTCTAAAAAGTTAAGCGAATACAGAAGTGCCTCAAACCTACATTTTGTTTTTCTACTGGCCAGCAGGGAGTGACTTCTCTGGTTGTAAAAACAGGTTGAATTGTATCAGAGTCTACGAGGAAAATGATTATTTCTCACTTGATTTGTTACTCCAGTACATATTTTCATCTTTTAAATATAGGCTATGACTCCTGATTTATCAAATGGCAGTGAGGGACCAGCTAGTATTTGAAAAATCCCTCTTGATTATTGATTCTCCATGTGGTCTGTGAAGGCCCGTAACTCAGACTTGCACCATGTTCAAAAAGACAGACATGTTACTAGGTCTGACCTGGCAGGATTGCCGTTACAGATTTTATGGAAAACTGATGAGTGCTCATTCAGACAGGAAGCTGACACACTCTGATGTCCTCAGATTAACAGAAAGGAGTTCACATCTGAAAGGGGCTTTAGTTTCTCACTGGACTGTGGACGTCAAAACAAACCCAGACGATAAAGCAAACTTGTTTAAAGCAGGTCAATTAGATCAATTACAGCTAAAACTTTTATATCTTTGTTTTCCTACAGTCAGTGTGACGTTATCTGCTTCTTTGCAAAATCTCAAATTCCAAGTTTCCAAGCTTGTGAGACATTAAAAAAAAGAGCCCCAACCTGTCTTTTGTTTGGAGTTGAACATGCTTCCAGAGCCGGAAGAATGGCGAGCACGTGTTTCTCAACCTCTCCTATCTCCTCTTGGACTTGCTGCCTCTCTTTCTCCTCTGCCTGGGCTGCAGCTACAACCAGCAGGTTTCTCTCTTTCAAGCTGTGGAGAACAGTGCATTCTCAGAATCTCTGATATAAATGAGTAATCACTTTTCACATGTATATTAAACGTAAATCCCACCTCCTGACATTCTCTTGGATCTTCACCAGTGTTTTGCCTACAGGTCCGGGGCTGACGAAATCCTGGGAAGTACATAAGCTCAGGGCGTGTTCCAGCCGATGCTCGAGGGACGCCAGGGCCTGCTGCTCCTGCTCTAAACCAGCCTGGTACATCTCAGCCTGGGCAAGGAGCTCCTGGGGTTCCTCCTGAGTGAAGCTCACAGTGGAGGAGTCTGGAACCTCAGCCTGAAGACTGGCCAGAAAGCTGCAACACTGCTCCATCTAAAGGACATTGAATTGAATTGTAAATCATTTCTGTATATTGCTTTTCCTTTATTTCCTGTACATTTAGCTGCAATAACCCCCTCTATTATCAGAGAGGAATAACATTTATTTCAAAGAGAGTGTCAGCTTAGTGTGAGCAGCTCTACCATCAGTTCACTTACAGCTTACAATACCCGAGTTAATCAGTTTTGTAACAGAATTCGGCAGTGCAAACAAGTTTAAAAAGAAAAAAAAAAAGCTTAGTAATGTAATTTAGTGTTTAGGATTTGTGGACAGGATTACTTACACTTGTAGTGATGTCCTTCCATTCCTCTCCTCTCTGCTCGGTGTGTGCCATCAGGAGGCCGACACCCCGCCGTAATGATGCCCAGCGCCTCCACAGAGCACCAAGCTCCCCGTCCTTTCCAACCCCGCAGCCCTGCATCGGACATCCAGCTATCAGGTCCTCAATCTTCCCAGCCAGACAGTGAAGATCTTCCATCAGAAGCTTTATAAAGAGATGAAGTAAAGGTCCAATGAAACTTGCACTTTTTCTCTGTACATGCGCCATTTGTCAATCAAAATTCCAAATACATTCCTATGGCACTGATACAGATACATGTAGCATTCCAACAGGTAAAACAAGACTAAGAATAGAAATCCAGCTGAGCAAGTGTGATTGAGCCTCGCTGCTTGGTGGTTAACAGGCAAAATACTCACTATGACAACATGCTGATGTTTACTGAGTAAAATAAGATAATGAAAGTTTCAAATCCATTGCTCATTTAATCCATTTTGATGGTGCGAATTAATTATAAATGTCAGACAGACCCAAACGTATTACAATTCCTAAGGAGGACATAAAGGGTCTGACATTTTACATTAAACCACACATGTCTGACAGAGGAAAGATCAGGAGTTCATTGTCTGGACACAACAGATACCTGAAACAAATATCAGGGAAACCTATCTCATAGCTGTTGAGCTATTTTCTTAAAAGACAAAGTTGCCAACGTGCTGGTGGCACCAAAAAGAAATGTCAAATGATCACCAAGACAGAATTCAGTAAAATCCATCCTCTCGGTATAGCTTCCTCATGAATAATTCTACAAAATCTCATGACAACCAAACAGCTCTTGAAATATTTTAAATCTGGACAAGACGGCTGGCATTGTCATCCCTACAGTCATTCGGTAAGCATGCCAAATGGCTCGCATATGTAAAATCCCCAAAATGCAAGGCTGAAGTAGACCATGTATGCAGTCTTAGTCATGAGCTGCAAAATAATCCTGCAACAAACCTACCTTAGCTCTTCTTTGTTGGGCAGTGCATTTGTCATATGACGCCACTTGTTCTGCAGCACATTCTGAAAGCCTGGCTTCACACCCTGAAAGATGCTGACGGATGTCTTCATGACACTTTCTGTGACTTTTTTGTGTTATTTCACACCTTAGAGAACAAAAAAATGTGAACATACAAATGCAGACATAAAAAAGACAAAAGGTATACATAGGAATATGCCTGTAGGAATCCTTAAGAGCCCGGTACCTCTGCAAGGTCTCCAGCCTGAGCTGTGCCTGAGCCTCCAGTACAGCTCTTCCCACCAGCAGCTGGCTGAGGATGCTGATGTGGAGCTGCTCCGTCTCTGGGCGGGAGAGGCAGGGTTGCTGGGGTACCCGTTCCACAAGGTGGCAAATATGTGCTTGAAATCCATCTTCAAGAGTTTCTAAAGCCTGCTGGGTCTGTCTCTGTTCCTCAGTACAGTCCAGAAACCCTCCTGGAGCTGATAAGAAGGTTGCTTCAGCGTTATGAAGAAAGCCTATTGCTCCCTGAGCAGCCCACTGATAATCTTTCAAGGATTCTCTGGCCTGTGATAGACTGACCTGTTGAAAACATGTTGCATGATCAGGCAACGTTTAGAAAAACAACACTATAAATGATGAGTTACAAAGTGAAACAAACAAACAAACATATAGGTATTAATAGTTTACCATCCATGAGTGGCACTCCTGCATGGCCGCATCTCTAAGAAAATACAGCTCCTTGTAGTTTCTTAGGTTAATCTTTTCTTTCCGTCCCAGACCTTCCAACACTCGCATCCCAGACTCCATATTTCTCCAAATTACCCAATACTGTCGTAGTGCAACGTCTATAGCTTTTTCTTCTGGGATGACTGCGTTGGTTCCCTCCAGCCTCAGTCTTGTACTTTGTAACTGCTCTATTAAGGCTGGAAGCTCAGAGTTGAATCTCAGCCCTAACAGAAGCTTGGCCTCTAGGTTTTTGACATCATCTGTGACAGAGCTCTCCCAGGAGACCAACGTTTCCACAGTGTGGTGAATCCTCTCCCTCTCTGAACTGAGCTCAGATGGCTCTAACTCCTGAGCAATGGCCTCCAGTTGATCGGCTGCTTCTTGACATTGTGTCTTGATCAGTGGAAGTTCAACTAGGAGAGTTTGGCATTGTTTAAACCTCTCACCCACGCTGACTGCTTTGTTTTGGGCGTACTGGATTTGCCCTTTGACAATGTCCCGAGATTCCTCCATTTGTCCTCTCAGGTGAAGATATTTGTCTTGTTCAAAGGCATTTACACTGAGAGCTTTGCACCTGTCTTGCAGTTCCCCGACGGAGCACAGCAAGGGGCTTCGCTTGGTCTCCTGACAATGCTGAAGCTCCTGTACTTGACACTGATGCTCCATTAGCATGTGTTTCAATTGGGTAACCATCGAAAGGGTGTCTTGTGTCAAGGGAAACTTCTGCTGCTCCAAATCATCAGAAATTTGCTTTAAGCTTGCCTGGATGGTCGATAACTCCTCATCTGAAGATGTCCGCTCGTGAATTAGCTCCTCTAATTCCCAGCTGGTGGCTTTCTCATGAGCCAACAGTCCATCTAATTCTGTCCAAAGACCGGAGAGTCTGTTGACAAGGTAGCGGCTCTCTCCTGGACTCAACCCTATGGCGATTCTCTTGCAACTTCCTGACATTGCCTCCAGCAGTTTTAGCTGCGTCTCTACCTCCACTGTGGCTAATTTGTGACTTTTTAGCTCGCTCTCTAGCTTCTTGACATCAGCTTTTGAAACATTCTCAATGTGGTTGCAGGGGTCTCTTTTAGCATGAGTCTCTGCAAGCCAGGCATCCATGCTAACAAACTCGCAGAGCAGTTTCTCTCTTTCATTGAGGTTTTTCTTCATGGTGTCAAGAACGTGATCCAAGCTGTCCGAAATAGCTTCATACAGGTCTTCTATTGTCTTCAATACTTGATCGCTTTCTTCTTTTTCCATGTCAGAGGATACATCTTTCATTTCTTCAACTTGAATTTGCATCTTAGATCGTCTCGACAAAATATCAGTCTGGAATTTCTTCATTTCAACAATCTGAATACGGGCCTCCTCGGGGAAAAGAGCTAACTTTTCCCCGATAGAGATGTGGTTTTCTGCCTGCTTGGCCCATACAATCAAATCTCGTAGCTGCTTGTTGATTTTAGTTGAAGAATTGCTGCCACAGCTGTTGGTGAAAGAGTCGAGTTTCCTCTTGGTGACATTGAGCAAGATCCCCAATCCCCGAAGATCATGTTCGATCTGATCCTTCTCTTTCTGACCCAGAGAAAATTTGATGAGTGCATCGGACTGGGACTGTAAATGCAGATAAAGCTGGTTGTACAGTTTTAGGTCTGTGGTCAGACAGACACACTCTAAAGCACTTTTGCTGTCAAGGCTTTCGCAGCTGGATAACTGAAGAGCTTCAAGTTTGGCTTTAAGCTGTTCGGCCTCTTTTAAAAGAAGTGAGGACTGACAGGTGGAGTTCGAGGCGTGCCGCAGAGCTCTTTTGATACTTCCTTCTAGAAGCCTCCATTCCTCCTGAACATCTCCAAGCTGAGCGAGAAGAGCACCTGAACTTTCAGCGTCACTCAAGTGGACTGACAGCTGGCCGCTTGATCGCAGTAAGTCTTCCATCATGTCTTTCTTCTTCTCCATGGTTTGCAGCAGAGCATGGAGTTTTTCAGCCTGAAGGGCACTGCTTCCCAAAGCACTTCTGACAAAACACACAACAAAAGAGCATTAGTGTACCGCATGTCAAGTGCACGCAAGCTTACTTTCAAATCACAAGATTTACTCACAAGCTCATTTTTTCCTTTTCAGCAGCTAAAACCTCCAGGAAAGCTCTGGTGATCCTCATCTGTCTGTGATACTGTTTGACCTGATCCAGCTGTGCTGCTTTAACCTGCACTGTAGCAGAAGCATCAAGCAGTGCAGCACTCCATTGACCTTCAGCATTTTTTAAAGCATTTGGATCACAAACCACAGCAGCGCTTGAGTTTTCCATAGTAGCCACTTGCTCCTGCACACAGCGCCTGTACTCCTGCAGCAGTCAGATTAGACAGGTTTCAACATTCATGCTCTGATGTAGTAAAATCTGTATTCATTTTATCTGTTTTTTTTTTTGTAGCAAAATGTCAACATTGCTGCGCTGTACATCAGTGATAACTGAGAAAAAGAAGTAAATAGAAGAACTTACCTCTGCCTCCCCCAGCTGTTTGGCCATGGCTGTGACACTGAGTTGTGCTGGTTGATATCGACATGCCAAAATCTGCTGAACAGTCCGTACCAATCGAATCTCTGGTTCGCCAAGAGAGGACTTCAGGTACCAGTTTAAATCAATGTGTGGGGTTCTCTGTAAAGAACAATTAAATAAATGAACAAAATTAAACTGATGGGGAAAAAATGTTACAGCATCCTTAAAGTTGGGGTGTGCTGTATCGTTTGGCATCACTGGGCAGAAATTCCACACTGAGTTTCCAGAATATAGCAATTAAAGTGCTCTTAGAGGAAAGTAGACTTCTGCACCTCCTTCCAACTCTGTTTTCAGGTTTCAGAAAATCTAGTATGTGATAGTAGAATTTAATCAACTGTAGGGCTTCTCACTCATCACATGGGATGGCAAAAATAGAACCCAATCACCTGTTGTCATTCTGCCTTTCTTTTTTCTGATTTCTTTTTTTAAGGCCTGAATCTATTTTAGTGGTAGCAAATGAAAAGCAAAAGATCATCGGGTAACTCAGTCACGGTTAAACAATGCTAGTATGTTGTCTTAATAAAATTGCATGGGAACTTGTAAATGGTGCCTATGATGTGCTGCAAGAAAGTCGTGTGAATGCTGCTGTAGTGGATGACGGGGCTTTGAAACCAAGAAATCTAATGCGACAGATATCATCATATTTAGGCCACTAAAACGATGTAGCCCGTGTGTATAATGGTAAGCAGTGACTGGATTCCCCACTGAAAAAGACTAAGAGGTGCTGGATGTGAGGAGTAAGGCTATACAACTCCCAGGTGGGTCAGCTGTGTTGTTTAAAGGCCTACATGTGATGATATCGGTTGGTGCCAATGGTACATGTTCTGTCTCCAGCTCCAACTTGACACTAAGACCAAAGCAGACATTGAAATGGCTTTTGTGAAATTTCCTTACTGAGGAAAATAAAAAGTAAATCTGCTGAGGAATGGTGACTCTTCTGTATTGTTTTCTTTCTAGTATAGCATTGATCTCCTGTTTCACTTGCCTTGTTGTTACAGCACCTGCCTTGATGTGTTTTAATATACATGAGATTTATTGTGTTGTATGTTTAATTATCATCTTGTTAAATGTGGCTATCATCTATCTTCTATCCATCTAGAATGTTTAAAAAATACATTTAAAAAATAGAGAATTTCCCTGGTGTGAAAAAATACAAAATTCTCAAAATTAATTTTAAATGTTTTATAGAACCGAGTTAATGAATTAAAGTGAATGAATTGACATTGGCTGACCCATTTGTCTAACGTGATGAATTACCCTTTCAATTTGTACAATTTCAATATCACACAAAATCATTTAAACTATAATCGTGTATGTTACAAACTGTACAGTCCTGTGCATAATTAGAGCCAACAGGAAACCCCTGTATCTCACAGATCTTTCCTGTTGACCTTCCTGTCTGCAGCATCAGGGGAATATACAAACATCAATCAAAACACTGCTGCTCTTATCTGTTCACTGTCCCGTGCATTTCTAATTGACTTCTTGCCCCTTTTGACAAATTGCATGTGTATACTTTTTTCCAATTAAAACCAGCTGATAATCACATTTAACACATCATTTCTTTTTACCAATACGTCAGAGCAGGCCGTACTGGCTTTAGACCCATTGTCTGTCTCATCAGCTTTATTTCTACCTTCTTTTATTTCATAACTCATTTGTTATCAGCCTTGGGAGCTGCTGTAAACATGCAGCAACCAGGAAAAAAAAACATCACAATTGAGTGCACAATTCCTTTTTAAATGTTTTGTTTTTCTTAGTTTATTTCTTTTTTATTCTTCCAGTCAGTTCAGAATTCAACCCCAGAGACAGCAAGCCGACAGCAGCTCGAACTCTGAGACAGAAGCACATTGAATGAACACCAAACCCAGTTCATACTCACGTTTATGATGTTACTTCTTTCAACCAAGCTCTCGACCTCAGAAAAAATCTCCTGCATGGTGGACCTGTGTTTGGAGGACTTTGGTGATCCACCTGTTGTCTCTGTAGCCGCCAGATCAGCTGACAGACGCAGCGCTGTCCTCTCAGGCTCCATGCTTTCCTGGCTCTGAGGCTGCACAGACAGAGGACAGGGGTGGTGTCACATTTAAGACTTCTTCTTGCCTGTGTTTGTAACAAGCACTTCCTGTTCTTTCCCTCCTCTGGCGTGGTAAATGTTACTATGTTGACAGTGGCCGAGCGAGTCTGTACGGTTAACGCAAGAATGTGACTGTCAGCCCCGAGGGACAAGAACTCCTTTTATTCCTTAACAAATTTCTGTTTGCTTCTGTAAGAAAAAGCACATTTGTTGTAACTTGGTTAGACAGGACAAACACCAAAACCTGACATGAGCTGCCAGGGTACTAGATCCTAAGCGAGGAGGTGCCTTTAAAAATATGTTGGGCATGACAAAGGTGTGTTTTGCAGGCAGGTGTAGGCGGAGCAGAAGCAGGCTGCACGCTTCACACCTGTTTCATGGGGGAAAAAAATATGACACTTAAGGGCAGGGTTGTGACAGCTAAGTTTATATGACATTCATTTGTTTATCTTTCTCTGTCAAATGGTGCAACAATAATCTAAAGGATTCCTCACTGAAGTTTTTAAAGTATATTCAAATGATTTGAACACATAGTTCACTACCATTATCAATGTGTACATACATTATTATTTAGATAAAATTGGCAAATACATTTATTGAGAAATGGCATCAAAGTGCAAAACAGCCAACATCACCGGACACATTCCAGCTGATATAAGCACTGTCTTTTTAAAATTGAAATAACTTCATGAACTCTTAAGAACGCCTTTTATTTCTTCTCATCAAACTGGAATCTGGTTCAGACATTTTTCTTTACACATATCTATATCATAGTATAGTAGTAAAACACGTATTTGCCTTTCTTTAAACTCTTTCCCATGTGTAACTGCATGCTTGAATTAAGCATAACTACTCTGTGAGCAAAGAAATAACTGAATCCTTGTATGTTGACACGCACTAGGCCAACAGGGCTGATTGTGATTGTGATCTAGGAGCCTGCTAACTGAGTGCTGGATGTACTTGAGACTCAGAGCACATCTTAGTGCACACAGCAGTCATCAGTGGAAACTAATGTCAGCTGTTTACAGGGAGAAGGCATGCTGTTATTACTCAGGATAATGACAGGCTGTTGAAGAGAGAAATTCCTCAACCAATCTTTGAAGCATCTAGAAACTGTAACAACAAACTCCACATGAAATAACCGACTCTACTGTCGGGAGGGAGAAGTGCAGATATCACTATCAAGCCTGTTGGCAAGTGGTCCAGAAAGTGGTGCTTCCTTAGTCTTTTTCTTCTGGGTGGCAGCACAGGCCTCACTGGCTGGAGGATCCATTTCTATCTCAGCTATATTTTTTTTACCTTTTTTGCTTTCATACCACAGTTTGTTATCCATCTTTGGAGCTGCTGCAGGGAGAACATAAGGTGCCAGGAAAAAAAAAACTATAAAATCATGTGGGGATTTCTCTTGTTAATGTTTAACTTTTCTTAAAAGGAATTTGTTGGTAGATTTTTCTTGTCACCAGTCAGGGTTTAACAATGAAATATAATAGGGAAGCTTATTTTCACTGTTCAGAATGCCATTTTGTGTTTTGTTACATGCTGTATTACATCAATTTGTGTTGCAATGGAGAGTTTATAATGGATTTTGTGCAACACACATGGCAATACACAGCATATGCATTTATCACCTAAAAAAATCACATTTCTTTTCACAGGACAAACAATGTTCCAAAAAAAATAAATTTTGCAAAAACAAAAATCTATGAATTAGCAAAATTATGGCTTTCAAATGCAAACAGTGAGAGAAATAGAGGTAGTAAAAGAAAATTTATTTCATGTTAATTTGGCTGAAATTTAGAATACGATTGTTGCAAAGTGTCAGTAATACCGTTGCTAACACGCACACACACACGCACACACTCTCTCCTATAAGACTACTTGAGGGTAACAATGGTTTGTAAATGTCAAAATAATTTGATAAGAGCAACCGAAACAAACAAACAAAAAAAAACAGGGACAGTACTTTTACCTGGGACAACTGAGTCTTCCCTTAGCAAAAAGGTAAAAATTTTTTTTCAAATCCCCCCCTTTTTTTTGGGGGGGGGGGGATTTTGAACATAAATATGTGTCTCCACGTAATTTAAAGACCCACAATTTATGGGACAGAACCATCTCCTCATTTCTTTCATTTCTTCATAGATCAGAAACTGTCTCTGCACCAGCTGTTAGGATCATATATTTTATATTTGATCATCTCGTATTATACTAATCTCACATTATTTCATATTTTGATAATTTGGTGTTACTCTCCTCACCTTTTATTATCATCTTAATCTCACATTATTATCTTAAGGCATAATCAACACAACTGACAAACAATTGCAGCATGAGAAAGCGTAAGTGGAGACAGGATTTGGTGGTTTGTGTATTTCTCTGCCACAAGCAGGTATGTGCAGGAGGGAGAAACTGTTGGTGCAGAGTGGCAAGTCTCTGCACCTACGAGATGGTGGAAGAAGGCTCGAGGACATGGAGGGTCCAATCAGCTGGCTGCAACACATTCTGTGCACATTCTCATGTAACAGTATAAGTACCCTGGATCAGGGCGAGGCAGTCAGTCACACTTCGTGCCCTGATATTATCTTTATTGGTGCGAGGGTGAGAAGTTTGATCCAGAGCTCTGTATGCTTATTCAACTATCTGATAAATAAATACATTGAGTCAGACCTAAATATCTTCTCCTATTGCTTCATTAAACAAATGCACAGGAGCTATCTCACACATAGTTTAATTTCTGGTAGATTGAGATTCAGCCTGTTGTGATGTTATAACAGGTTAGCAGGTCCTCCTCCTCCTCCTCTGGGCTCCTCTCTGTCTCTCAGTAGACACAGGCCTGATCCCAATAACCACACTAAGGCCTCAGCACTAAACACAGATGGGGCACACTATGGACATGGGTATTTTTTGTAAATAGACAGAAGTTCAGGAACAAAAAAAAAATATGAATTACAAGTCTGCATTTGGAAATACAAGGAGAATGACAACACTTGACTTGGCTGAATATGTTCTCCAATCTGTTGTTTTTTCTGGTTTTGTTGTTGACAGAAAAGCTGTGAGACTTCACTGTAGCCAGGTGATATGTAAACCTTTTTTCATAAAAGCACAAGGCTTCACACATGTGTACAGTTTGGAGCCCTGAGTATTTTAAGAAATGGAGTCAGAACTCCCATTTTACAAATGTATTTTCATAGAAATGTATCTCCACTAAAAATGGAAGTGGATTTGAACTTATGTTTCATTGATTGAATCGCTGCCATGTTGAGTGTTTATACATTTTAGCAAACTACCAAAAGTTAGGGAAGCCATGGACATCTATAAAATCCTGATGTTTGACTAAAAATACAAACAACTCTACAAACGCACAATAAATAAACACAACAGCAAGCAGCCGGCGGATTCTGTCAAACCAGTAAACCTTCAGTCAGTTTCTTCCTACACGGTGCATGCTTGGTTTGTGTACGTCATGTCGGGAACAGAACGACTCTGTCACAGATTTCACTATGAACTATGAGGAAGTCCCTCATGAAAGTCTGCAGATACGTGGACTCACAAACAGGAGCGCGTAATAGTGTTGAAAAGCCTCAATTAGAGCCCTCATGATGATTTGACAAACAGGAGACAGAGAGTTGTGACTGCAGCCCTCTGCTGAGAGGTCTGTGGGCTTAAAACTACAGACAGTGAAACAGCCTGTTTGGAACAGGGCTGAAACCTGAGGGACTACAAGCATGGTAGAAATAACAATTTACAACATTTTGAGCTAAAAGATAAAAGTCTTGAGACTTGCGTTAACTTGGTGCAAAGGAGTTATACTATGGTACCGTTAATCACAATGTTTGCTGTTCAGCTGGAAATCTTTGTTGAACATCTTTCAAATATGTACCTGCTTGTTTCCTGTTAGGTTCCACTGTATTCTATAAAATCATAGGATAAAATACCGTACAGAATTGCACATTGCTATTCCCTCCCCAGGAAAATGAAACTGCATTTACCCCCAGCCACAAAAGACCCTAACGATCCCCTTTGTGGCAAGGGGAGCACTAACGACTCACATAACGAGGGGGAGGAGTAACAACCCCCAATTGAAACCAAAACTCAGGTATTAATGGCTACTTTAGGATATAAGTATCTGGATCTCCCAACTAAGCACTATTGCCTCGCAGCAAGAAGGTTGCCGGTTCGCGTCCCGGTGGGGGCACCGGAATCTTTCTGCGTGGAGTTTGCATGTTCTCCCCGTGCAGCGTGGGTTCTCTCCGGGTTCTCCGGCTTCCTCCCACAAGGTCCAAAAACATGTTGAGGTTAATTGGTGATTCTAAATTGTCCGTAGGTGTGAATGTGAGTGTGCTTGGTTGTCTGTCTCTAAGTGTAACCCAGCGATGGACTGGCGACCTGTCCAGGGTGTCCCCTGCCTTCCCCCTAAGTCGGTTGGGATAGGCTCCAGCCCCCCCGCGACCCTAATGACGATTAAGTGGTGTATAGATAATGGATGGATGGATGGATCTCCCAACTAGTCAGTCAGAACAGATGAAGCCTACTGATGAAGTATTGCTAAGATAACCCTCTGAACTCCAAAACAAAGGCATGGTTTCTTCTTCTTGTTCAAAAAAATGAGCCAAAACTACACTAGCACATAAAGAAGCATCAGGATTTCAGCTTTCTAAGGCTCTGTGAGCTATATCATGTGTCACGTATAGTTCCATCAGAAAACACTGACAGAAAAAAGCTTAAAAATTGTGATATTTAATCCGAATCACTTTAGTTTCTCATTCCGAAATAACCAAAAAATGAACTGTTTGCACCATATTCTATAAAAAATTAAACCCTGTGCTCCTCAAAGCAATTGAGCAGTCATTATACAGTAAGCTGCAAAAATTCAGAGGCTTTTCAGATGAACTGCATGTTGTTAAAACAGAGCAGTGAGGAGACTGAGATCAATAAAATAAATGCAGCCAGGCCCAAAAATGGTATATAACAAGTTAATGGAAGATACATGTAGCATGGGGAAATAGCTTTCAGTAAGAGATGGGCAGAGTAGTGTAAAAAAGCCAACCACAGAGGGACAATATTTTATATTGCAGTGAAAAATAAGACAACAGTGATTGAGCTAAAAATGCCCAGAAACTGCTGTCGGTTTACAAGGTCAAAAATCTGTTATTTTTCAGTCTGCTGGTGTTATTTTGATTACATGTATTAATGTCTACATACTGAAGAGAAGTAAACGTGACATTTCAGGTTGAAGCACCAGCCACTGTCACTGTGTTAGAGGCTGACAACACAAAGTAGTTTTACCTGATTTAAATTAAACAGGAGGTGTATGTAATCTCAGCCGAGCTTAACTGCTGACACGGCAAGTCTAGTCTGTGAGATATCCACCAGCCCTGCCCCACATACAAACAAGTCACTTCTAGTATTACACTGTTATTTTATTAAAACTTTTTCTATCAGAGAAAACAAAATCATGATGAAGTAAAAGTGCAAAACCCACTCAGTGAAATGTTTATATGACACCTACCTGTCCCTGTGTCGCCCCCTTGTCCTCCAGCGCCGAAAGCAACTTCCATTCACTTTCTTCTTCTGACAGCGAAGCTCTGTCTCGTCTCTCTGGCACTTTTGACTGTTTGCTTTCTATGCATTCAGAGTCATTTGCTTCTTCTGTGTTTTCTCCTTTTGCCACCTGCTCACATGCTGTACCTGTGTTCGGATCAGTGTCAGCAGCCGTCACCTGTTTGTCAGTCGCAGATATTTGCAATTTAGTCAAAGCATCTCCAGTTTGTACAGAATCCTCCACAGTGCACGAGGATGAGCTCGCTGTTTGTTTCCTAGAATGACAGAAATCTGTCATCTCCTCTTGTTCAACATCTGGAAATGTTGTTTCTGCTTCATGTGCATGGGTGAGCTGACATTTGGCAACAGTGTGGCATGATATGGAGGATGTCAACACCTCGTTGCGCTTTAATTCACTGGTTTTGTGGTTTTCTTTACATGGCAATTTGGCGCGTGCAGATGTTCCCTCCTCTTCCTCTACATTTACTATCACCAAAGGGTTTGATTGAGAATTCACATACTGGCTTTTAAAGTCTGTCTCATCTGATTCAGGACTGATTAATGTGGGAATGAGTCCTGATTGTCTCTCAGGGAATCCTGCGTTTGAAACTTCTCTGAGCTTTGCATCACAAAGCTCCACTCCCTGTGAACATCTGAGCACATCTGGACTGCTGGCCTCAACATTTTCACTGTGCTGTGTGTCCCATGGCTGCAGCTCCACATCCAACACTATAGTAAAGACTTTATCTGGGCTCTGGCTGACATCCTTGCAGAGTTCCTCTTGTTGTTGAGCAGCAGTAAATGTCTCTGATCGTGCTGCTAAATGACAGCTGGTTACGTCTGACTCTGGGCTGACTGGTGTAGTGGAGGGTTCAGGTCTCTTCTCAGGGAATCCTGTATTTGACAAATCTGTGAGTGTTGCATCACACAGCTCTGCTCCCGGAGAACATCTGAGTGTGTGTGGACTGGAGGCACGAGCATTTGTGCTTTGCTGCATGCCCAGTGGCTCCACATCCAACACAATTGTAAACACTTTCTTTGTGGTCACATCGATGTCCTCAGAGTGTCTCTCTTGTTCCTGGGCATCTGTAGTGGCCTCTGATTGTGCTGCGAGATGCTCAGGTACATTTTCTGGGGTAGAAATAGAATTGTTGTCTGTCTCCTTGTGGTAACTGGTATCAGTGTACAATATGCCTGTATCATCTTTTGACCTAAGATTTAGGTTCAGATTTGGTGAAGTGAATGTCAACGCTTCTGATTCTTGCTGTGTCTTTGATTGTAAAACATCTGCAATTTCTGAACATGGGACTTGAATAGGACCTAAGGCATCATCTTCATCTTTTTCCACAAGGCGACTTGCACCCGTGACAGAAATGTCTACTTTTTGCATTGAAATGTTTGCTTTGTCTTGCCGTCTGACATCAGCTTCCACATTTGATCCCCCTAACGTGTCTGTGACAGGCTCAGTGGAAGGATGACATGTTTCTAAAGTGTGGAAAGTGCCATTCGTTTTAATTTGGTTGTCATTCCAACAACTTCCTGAGTTATCCTTGGTGTCTGTTGCCGAAGAAGGAGAAGAACAAGGACCCGTGACTGCAGTTCCATCAGCTGAAGGTGAATGTGGTGTTCCACTTTGACTTTTGCTCAACAACTCTTTGTTTCCTACTTGCACATCACTGCCAGTGTAACTGACCTGTAAAATCATCAAATTTACAGAAACATTAATTTTACACTCAGAATTTTGAACTGCACCTCACTGTGTGTGACTGAGGAGAAACTCACCATGCCTTTGGATAGGGTTTCAACTGTAGGTTGGCTTTCATTAAGAGCACTTGAAGCATTTTTACCCAGTTCCTTTGTCACTTTTGCTCCCAGACAGTCTAGAAGAAAGTGTTGTTCTGAGAGCACTTCATGAAGTGCTTGCTGAAGCTGCAAACCTTCATCCAGAGCTGCCTAAAAGAGCACAGACAGATATACATACAAACTCAAACATCCAAAAAAGACCTTTACAGAAGTAAACAAAAGCGTCACTCGCACAGTTTGGCATTTTCCTGACCTTAAAACATTCTTTGAATGGTACAAAAGCCTCTGAGGGCATTTGCTTTCCATCTTTTTTACTGACTTACTTTTGTGTTGCCTCACAGTATGTCCATATGAACCCGATGGACAACTGCTGTATTGATCCAGTTCAGTTATTCTACTCTGCCAGTTTGGAGAAACACTTACAGCGAGGAGAGACAAATTCAAGACTGAGTGGTTCCAATACAACGCTTAGCCATCACAACCATGTCAGTTCACTGTACATTTCAACCCTTTACAGCTGAAGGTGTGCTCCTTTGTGCTTAATGCATAATACTGGCATGAATTTATAAGGGACCGCAAAAACAGTCCAGAAAAAAATCTCCATTATCCTTACCCTAAAAGGCTGAATATGGAGGTGACTAAAGTCAGTAATACTTATCGTTTAGCCACCAAGTTGTATAGAAATTTCAGTCTGTACGGACCAAAATTACCATCCACAAAGGTTTTTCCCGAGTAGTATTTAGAAAGATGGACCTGTGGCATTTCAGAAACAGCTGTACAAAATACAGAAAAGTCCTGCTGAGAAGGAAAAACGTGTCTTTCTGTCCCAAGCCAGACACAGCAAAAGATAATCACCTTGGTATTACCACAAAGTGCAGTCACAAGCGGGACTGTACGCTTCAGCTTTTTGCTTTTGTTGGAACCACTCACTGTCTTTTAGTAATGCTTCACAGATTGAGGCGACAGACAATAGCACAGAGCCAGTTAGAAATGAGTGCACTCTCAGAATTTTCTTTCACGTCTTAATGGGGACGGCACTGCGGTTAGCGCTCACCCTGTGCCTACGGCGGTTCTCTCTACGGGTGCTCTTAATTCCCTCGCAGTCCAAAGACATGCAATGCATAATTAACTGGTGATTCTACATTAGCTGTAGGTGTGAGTGTGCATGGTTGTCTGTCTCTTTGTGTTAGATTTGTTCCTGTGTGTTCCCCGTTTTTCACATAATGTCAGCTGGGGTACGACCTATGACCTTCTTCAGGGTGAGGCAGGAATAGCTAATGGGTGGATGGATTTTACTTCTTTTTGGACATTATTCAGAACTGTTTTTGAATTCAGTTGGCAGTGGCACAACAGACTCTGTAGACTACAATATTACTGCATGTATCTTGAGGCTGGATAACTTTTTCAATACATTCAACATCATGAATGCAGCACAATTGCATGTTATTGCATATATATCAATAGAAGGACAAGTTTGTTTCGAAAAGATTTAATTTTAAATAATCTGCAGTGTGACAGAAGACAAATGAAGGGGCACATTGTTGTGTTTTACCTGGCTGGGTGACGATGGATCAGCTTGTACTCTCTGGCTCCACTGTTGCAGCTGGCTGATGACCTCTGTCACTCTGCTAGTAGTGTTTTCTGCACATTCCTGCTTCTTTTGTCGAAAAATGGACGTGAGGCTAGAGTTAGAAAACAAACAGGCGGAGGCTGAGTTTGCACAATTTTTAAACAGTTTTTAAAAAGCGACATGTAGCATGTTTTTCAAATGAACCATCCTAGCAATAGTATCGATACTATAGTATAAACCACATTTCCCATCAATCCTAACACTTTCTGTTGCAAAGAGAGCATTGCTTTCTCTCCAACCTCTTTACTTGTTGCAACTTTGACACTGGAATAACCTTCAATGTTTAGTTTCATTTTGAAGAATACAATACTGCTGAAGGACAGTCCTAAAGTCTTACAGTCTTCAGAGAAGTCAAAAAGTCTATATACAGAAATCAGACTTTCCCTGATAGATCAACCATTCTAATATTTGTTAAGTATCATTACGTAGACTGTATAAATAACTATAAAACCATGTGGATGTCATGAGAATGCAAGTTCTCTGTTTTAAAACGAGGACAAGTACCTGCCAAGATCCTTAAAAACTGCAGTGACAGTTGAAATGACCTCTGTGGGAAGCGTTTCCTGCATCATTCCTGACTCTCTTGTCTTGTGCAGTTTGTCAACTCTTGAGGTCAACTCTGTCAGCGTGGTGTCCAAGTCCTGAGACAGAAACAAATGCTTAGGTGATTGAAAATACTGTCTTTAAAGACTTCACTTTTTCAGGGATAAAGAAACATCTTTAAACATCTTATATTGTTACCTGTATAGCACACCACTGCTGTTTCAGCTGGGTGAAATCAGACAACACTTCCTGGGTCCCAGAGAGATGATCTACATTTTCAGCCAGGTCTTTCAGTGCTGTCTGTAAACAGGAGGTTTCTTCTTTAACTTGCCGAATTCTTTGATTCCTGTTTGCTGTAAGCAGTCCTAGAGTTTCTCTGATGCCACTCTCTAGCACCCTCTTGTGGTTTTGGAGATTGCTGACTTGCTGAGACAGCCTTGCTTGGGCCTCCCCCGTGGAACTGACTGAGATAGAATCCTTGAGTGTTGCAAGTTGTAAAATGTCTTTTTCAATGTCTGCTACTTCTTGCAGAAAAGTCTGAAAAGTAGAAAAAAAAGCGAAGGAGAGAAACAGAAAGTATCGTATCATAGCATAGGTGGTGTAATGTTTGGAAATTCTCCATCTTTCTTCATCTAAATGTAATTTTTTTGTGGTTTTAATGCAAAAAGAATGTGAAACAAAAACAGTACGAGAGCTTGTACATGATTTTTCAGGTCAGTTTACTGAATGGACCTCACCTCGAGAGCTGGCGCATCAGTGTTTAGTCCAGCTGAGCTTTCCTTTTCGGCTTGACAGGCTGACATCCTTTCCTGCAGGGATGTCAATTTCTGATGGCAGTCCTGCAGCAACTGGCCAAAGTGTTCCTCATTACTCACACCTTCCTCGAGGCGGGAGCTCACACCCTGTGGACATATCAGGCACACCAAGCCACAGTCAGAGGGCTGCACATACATTGTGATTCTACAAACCAGAACTCCCTCACAGGCCGCACTTCATGCTTCAAATGTGCTCCTGCCGTATTATTTTAAAGTGGCTGTCAGCAAACATAACTGTCTAAGATGTCTTAGTGTAATCTCAACGACAATGTGTGGTTTTAAAAATCTGAATGATGAACCAAAACAAAGAAATATGGACAAGTGGGCAGATGTTTGTTTGTTTTTTTTCTTAAATCAAATCATATTTCTTTTTTTAAAATCAAATTTCAAATACATTTTCCATTCACCCCCTGGCAACTTTCAGGCGTTCCCCCTAGGATACACACTGCAATTACTGGGAGCCACTGTAAGCCAAGGATATGAGTTAAACATTAAAAGTGAAGCTTTACCTTCAGCTCAGCCATCAGTGCTGACCAGCGAGTGTCCAGCTCAGCCCACGAGGAATCTTTCCAGATGGGGTTGCCGGTTCGCTCAGCCAGCTCCCTCCTCTGTTCGGCCAGGCTGGTGATTGTTACCTGCAAGGATTCCGATTCCACCCGCAGCTGGCGGGCAAGAAGGCAGACTTGTGTACGCTCAGCTGAGCCAGGCCAGGGGAATAAAACGGGAAGCTGATCAGTTTGATGCTGCAGCTCCTCCACTCTGCAGCGAGCCTCCTGTCTCCGGGCCAGGTGGACAGAAGTGAGCTGAGGATGAGCTTGTAGAACGCTGAAGCACAAGGAGACACCATGAGATTGTAAGCACTTCCAAACCCAGAATGTAGAGTTCGTCAAATGTAATCGTTTTATTGTTTTATTGTATTTTTAAAGTAGAAAAGCCCTTCATTGGCTCCACTCACCTGTAATAAGGCTCAGCTGACTGCAGGAGGTTCTTCCACTGCTCCTCTGTTTCCTGAATGGTTTCCTGAATTCCCTGTTTCAGGTCATCTCCATCCAACAGTCTGCAGCTCAGACTGTCTCCTGTAACTCTGAGCTCCTCCAGGCGAGTCTCCCCCTCTGTTGTCGCATTTAACACAACCTGAAATTGAATTTTAGAGATTTTACAGACCGGTGCATAACCTATTCTACATGCAGAATTAGGAAAAGTGCCCAAAAAATTCTCCTGGATTCTGCTTCTACAGAAAATTATGTCAAATTTGTAACACAGCTGTTGATTCCAGAAACTTCTCTGAACTTTTCAGTCGTCATAATGTCAGGTCTGCACAGCAAATGAACACTCCTCAGTTTGGAACATGTAGAAACAAATGTAGACACAAAAAAAGAAAGAACCCGCACCACACCCTCACATGACATTACACACTACTGTAGGCACGCCCTTTCAGAAGCACACAAAGAGAATTAAAAAAATCTTTAAACTACTACGATGTTTCTGTTATAGAACGTCCCAACAGGTACTCGGGACATGTGTTTCAAATGCGACTCCTCTGCTGTGTCTCAAGTCAAACCGGTCATGTTCAGGTTTGTTGAGTCGGTGAAGTTTTCTTACCTGAGCGCTGTGAAGTCTCTGCTCTACAGGACTTTTAACAAGAGGAGAGTCATCAGCTCGTCCCAAATCCTCCACCCATGACTGTGTGGACTTGGCCAAAGCCTGAAATGCCTCGATGTCCCTGCTCAGAGAGCACTGCGTCTCCTTTGAGCCACCTAGTATGTTAGTGTGGAAGTTGTGGTATCGTTCCATCAGCTTTCCACTCTCTCCCAGCAGCACCAACTGATGAAGGTTGCTGCTTTGTAAAGATGAAACAAGCTGACTGAAGAGCTCTGTCCTCATGCTGCAGAGCAGAGGAAGGGAAAGGGAGATTAATCACACTTTCTAAGGTTAATAAGAGGACAAAAATGGTAAGGTTACCACACACTGAAATGGTACAACAAAAATTAGCCTGTTATGACTAGTGCATGTACTGTTAAAGTGTTGCTGCAAATGTACTAAATGACAAGTGGGATAAATAAAAGCAGAGTCATTACGTCACACTCTTTGCTGCATGGAGGCATTTTCGCACTTCCCAAAACAAAATCGACAAAATTATGTAATATATAGTGATACATTCAAAATAAAAACAAGTTTTACTCATTGGAGTTTTATTTACTAAAACAATACAAACATTTTTGTTTATCGAATAGACTGAAATGACCAGAAAACGCATAGATTTCTGTCAAATAATTTAACTTTTGCATGTGCTTGCTGTTGTGTGTAGTCACATCCCGAATTCTGAGCCAGGAAAAAAAACCCTGTACTTAGACTGATCCAGACTTTGTGTGACTACAGCAGTCATGTAGTTAAGCATGACTCAGTCACCTGTAGAGAACAACAGGCTATTCAGCCTTCAACATTCCTCACTCTTTGCTGAGCGCTAGTCAAAATAATGACACTGGAAAACTGCACGCTGTTGAAACTTGCTTTACTTAATTTTAGATCTGCTGTTCAACATATTATGATCTAATTTAAAATACACAAACTAGATCATATGCAACACAAAGTTTTCTTCCGCTTTCCCTCCTTCTGAGTCTAACTGAACTCATGTATATGTACCTATAGCTTTATTTTTGCAATCGGGAATCCTGTCTAGATAATGTATTTATAGAAATAAATTATGTTGCAATCATTTAAAAGGAATACAATGTATGCAATCGTTCACATTGCATGTCTTTGTTGTTTACCTTTGTTGAAGTGCTTCTTCTTGCAGGAGACTAAGATCCTCCTTCTTTGCTGCTTTTTCCTCTGCAGCATGAAGCCATTGTTCCAGTTGATCGGTCTCTGTCTGCAGCCTAAAACACGCAAGCACACCGCGGACACATGAAGACACAGTGTGCACAATATGCTGTAGATTAAAGTGGTATTACAGAGAGAAAAGATTCTGCCACACAAGACCTACTCCAGAAAACAAGTTGAACTTGTCTTGCTGTTTTTTTATCTCCTCAGTTTGAATGGTATGACTCTCTGAATGTTTGCACTAAGAGCTTGTCAGTATTACATATAGGGTAAGAGCACGTACGACCGATCGGTAAGGTTCAGGGAGAATTCTCCAGCAAACACCATGAAAAAAACTAATCTGACAATGAATTGGGAAATACTCCATTGAGGCCAAAGTTTATTTTTACTTTATTCCTCAGTTATTTCTCAAAAACACATCAATGAGCCACGATGTTGCACTTGGTGACCTGCTCCTCCACTGTGTTTACTTTATCAATCTCACATCCCTCTGCTGCTGTAAATACCAGCTGCCTTAATGTGGAATAATTTGTGGAACTGAAAACAGTCCTCAACAAGTGCGCACGTTAACCCTGTCTAAGTACGTTTGCTAAATGCAAATTTACTTTCCAATGAATACACTTAGGGTGGAGTGCAACAGTTTGGGGAAGTCAGAAATGTGTTTTCTTGGTTTTAGTCTTTTTATGGCATTTGTTGACAAGCGATCATTTGGACACAATTAAGAAGTAATTTGAGATAACTGAAAAAAAAATCAGGACACAGGTCTGCAGATACATCAGCAGATATTAAGTATGCATTAAGTTTAAAAATACCAAGAAAATTAGCTAAATGAGCCTCTGCACAGAGACAGTTATATGATTAGATGAGTGAAGATACATAGATAAATGGATAAACAGTGACACTAGTGATACAATACACTTAGTGTAGATGTCTATACATTAGCCTGACCAGGAGCAGGAGATTTTGCAATCTGCTGACAAATGCTTTACTAACATTTTACTTTTCTTTCATTCAGTATTATCCTTAATTGTTTTTAATGAGATGTTTTATTGCTTGTGGACATTCATTTAGTTGATACATTTTTAAATTTAAAATAAGTACAGATGCACTTAAGAAAACAGGAGACGATGCACAAAATAAATAAATATTATTATTATTATTATTATTATTATTATGATCATGATCATGATTACTATTAGATTTTTTTATGTTAGTGTAATTAAATTGTTGCATTTTGGCTGATGCAAAAAACCAACAACAACATATTATGAGTCTTATCAGTATTTATTAAAACCCATATTGGTCGACCACTAGTTCAGTCACATTGATCTGGATGAGCTGAATTTGTTCCTTTATGCAGACCCCCTGATGACAGACTTTGAAAGACTTTCAACTAATCAAGCTGCTCAAACTCCTGCTCAGCTCTCTTAGGCTCTTATTGGAATGTGTACATGTTGCATGTTACACTGTTGAGAAGAGTCATAAATTGCCATTTGACTGCACGTGTATATCTCATTACACATCAGTTGAACTGAACTACGACTGTGATAGTTGTATGCATGGTGTGTGTCACCTGTCCAAATCCTGGATATTTTTCTCAGTCTGTTCTTCCACTTCAGAGAAGAGCTGATGGGTGTTTCGGACTTTCTCTTGAAGCTGAATCCCGTTTGCAGACAGACTCTGAAGACTCTCTGGACCTGCTATGGAGGCCATAACATGTACGTCCTCCTGCAGACTCTCTGCCTGCTCATCCTGGGCGTGGAGCTGCAAACATAGCTCCTGCAGAGGACAAGGATTTGCTGTCACTGATAAAACCTCAGCTTTCAATGCTCTCTTGAATTTGTGTCCTCCCTCTGGCAGTGAGAGTAATACCATAAATACTGTCAACATAAGCTTATGATATATGTCTTTTATAGACTGAAATCCTTCCTCTGAATGGTGAGTTTCATTTTTATCTGGAGCATCAGAACATTTTTCTTGAACACTTTCCAAATTCTTCTGCCACTGGCTCCACCATATTACTATTTGCTGTAGCTGTTCCATCTCCATTGCTCCAGTTGCACACCTCTGCAGTTGTGGAAAACTAGTCATTACTGGGACTTTTACATGTAAAAGTAAAATTTCTGTGCTCCAGCTTTGGAACAGTCACAACCTTTAAAAGACCTGTAAAAACATTTTTTTCATGTCAAGCATCCATCAAATAATTCTGATGGCACACATTTTGATCAGGTAATACAAGAATCCAGCACTGTCTTAAAATGTTTTGCTTTCATGAGTAAAGTCTGACTCTGCCTGGTCAGAATTCTAAGTATATGTGTGGCGCAAAGTAACATTTGATTAGAAGAACACTTGCTGTATTGTCATGTTGATGAAATGAACACTTGCTTTGTCAACTTCCCACTGTCTCAAGTTTCCTGGAGTCCAGATTTTCCAAACAGTATTGATTTGCAACCTTTTGCACATCATTACCCATTACTAGGTTCTGCTTTACTTAACATGCAAATACATTTTCTGCTTGTTACCCTACCAAACATCAAAATATAACCAAACACGACCAATAAACATTGTCTAAACTATTATGTAATATTATTTCATGTGTATATAAATATATTTCATTTAAGCATTCACCTTAAGTTTTGCCAGGACGGTTGCAACATTCGGACCACTAAGAGCGAGGAGGGAGTCTTGAATCTTCTGGAGCGAGTTCAAACACTCCTCCATCCTCCCAGTAATTTGGCCCTTAGTAGTCACCATCTGTCTGTAAACGTCCTCAGCTTCAGAAACAAGCTCCTTCAGCTGATCTATCTTCTTTTTCACCTGGGTCTCCACCACCTTGACAGAACAAAGAAAATCAAGTGTATTTGTCTCTGACAAGCATGTAAATAGAAATCCAGCTTTAACAAAAACTAACAAGTGTGTGTGTAATAGTGGCATCATATCAGTTGAAGTAACCAGTTCTAAGCTATATTCTACACTTTTGATTGTGAACAGATCAACAAAGTGTTAAGTAAGAGTCTGAAAAATCACAATATGAGTGATAATGTATTATTGTGAGAAGCCAAATCATCTTTTTTATGTTACAAAAAGACAAAGCTCTTTGTAGAAAAGATAATTATTAAAATGATGACGTTGCTGGAGACTGGAGCTAAAAATGAAACAAAAGTTATATGTACGTATCTGTTTGTCTTCATGCTTTATTTCAGCCTTGAACACCTACATTCTAAACATGAAGCTAAACCAGAACTACATGGTGTACCTGCAGCTCCAGGGGGGGCTCTGTGCTTTGAAGCAGTGACTGAATCTCAGTGGCTCTTCTGTGGAAACGCTGTATACTCTCCTCCTGGGTGGCAATCTCACTCTAAAGGCAGCGTGAGGGGAGGTTAACATTATGCAAAGCAGCTGTGGAAATCTAAAGACCATTTAACTTCATATAAAATAACATGAGAATAATACACAGAAAGGTGGTTTTACCTTCAATGACTTGATGTCATCCTCATTCTGAAAGGACGGACACTGAGCAAACACTGCCAGTGTGTTGTCGGTCCAGCTCTCCACTTCTGTCCCCAGCTGAAGGACTCCATCCCACAGAGCTGAGCCCAGATGGAGGTTTTCAAGGTGGGCATCTGTTCTTTCCGACAACTACAACATTTATAATTCACATAGGAAAGCATTATTTGTGCAGGAAATTTAAATTGGGAAGAACTGAGCTAGAAAATATATTATTATAAAAATAAATAACTGAATTAAACATCAGACTTAACTAAATATTTATTTTATGACGTGCATTTTTAAAACCTCAAAATTAATATTTGTTCGTACATGTTCCAGACATTCCCTTGAGTTGTTAAAAATAAGCTAAACATGTCGCAAAAAAAAAAAAAAAAAAACATTGACAGGGAGATGGCATTGATAGGGAATTGAGAGTAAAGTTGCTAATCTTACATCCAGCCACCGATCCATGAGAGCATCAGCTTCACTCTCAAAGGGGACGGAGTTGCAGTCTGGTATCTGACGTAGGTGAGTGTGAAGCTGCCTGCAGATGCTCCGGATCTCCTCTATGCTGTCCCCGAGACCATTCAGCTCTATTTTGATTTCTTGGACCTTAAAAGCAATGCATAGACACAAACAATATCATACTGTACAAACTGTATTAAATGCTAAAGTACAAAGAAACAAAGCCAATAACATAGACAAGGATCAATATGATGTCTTTGTGTTCAGTATTCAGCGTGATGTACCTTGGTGTGCAGTCTCTGCAAGTTATCTTTCCCCATGTAAGAGGCTTGATTACTGATGGTGTTTTCTGCTCTCTGCATCGTCCCACTCAGCTCACCACGAAGATTCTGAAACTTCTTCAGCAGCTCCGTTAGGACACAACACTGCTCCAGCCTGTAAATGATCCATAACACAACAAACACACACACACCAACTCAGCAAAGTAGAAGAAACACTGGAGAGGCAGAGGCACATGGTAGTAAATAATCCAAAACAGAAGCAGTAAAAATCTTTACCGTTCAGTTACGGCTTTTGTTGTCTCCTCACAAAGATCATCCAGCTCTGTGATTTGACTCTCATCAGCGGTTCCTGAAAGGGAAGATGCATCGCGTATGTACTGCATCTCTGAGAGGAGGCCAGCAAGAGGACTTTCCAACTCTGTCAAGGCACGGGTCCTGCAGACAATTACACAGTCAGACTACTAACATTCATTCAAAAAACAGGAGTTGCGAAGAGTAGTTATTGTATGGTAACATTTACATACAGTTTCGACTCTGCTGCTATAGTTTGTAGTGTTTTCTTAAGTGCTTCAGTAGAATGCAACAGAACATCTCTTATTTTTTTTGTTTAACCTCTGATCCAAGAGGCCTCCTCAGTTCTAACTGACAACTGGGTAGTTCCAGGTATTTATTCCCACCCGCAAATCGCACGGCTTATGACCTATTAATAATCCAAGTCTCACATGACTCAAGCTGTGAAACTGCCTATGGAAGAATCTCAGGACTGCATTATAAGTACCTGATAAGTGATGTCATAGAGCCCTTTCTCTGTTAAAAGATCGCAGTCCCAGCTTAACATAGACGGCTTCCTTAACTCCTCCCTTAAACCAGCTGTTCTCTCTGTTCAGAATGTGGACACTGCTGTCTTCTAAGGACTTTCCCATCTCCTGTAGATGCAGGTGAATTGCTGAGTCTTATCCTGAGGAGCTGGCTCTTCTTTGTTTGGCCATGTACCTGCCAAGTGCTTGGTTTGAAGGAGGAGTTGTTAAACAAGAACATTCACCTCCATGCAGAGGTCTACGACATCACTGACCAGGTACCTTTAAAGCAGTCCAGATATCCCTCCCCAGGCAGTTTAACAACCATTCACACCTTGGGGCATTTGAATCTTGGGTTGTTAATGGGACACGATCAACGTGATTTGGAAGTTAGAATAAATACCTGAGACTCCCCTCCTGTCAGAACTGATGATGAGAGAAGTCCGGCTGCCGTCTACTAAAGCACTTAGGGTCACCGTGACAAGCTGACCAAGAATCTACCCAGACATTTTGTAGGGCTTTGTTTTCCATATGCTCTTTGTTCAGTTTACCCACTAGTTTTATGCACCACCTGTGTCAGCAAATTACTCTCCTCAGGATGTACTGGTCCTGGCTGATTTTCTCCCACTGTCCATAGTCGAGCTTTGAGTCATTCTTTGTGTTATTTTTGTAATTTCTTGTACATGACTGCTGTCTGTTCCTGATTCCTGTTTTTGTTTGAATATCTATAGGTCTTTATACATCGCTGTCTTTAGTATTTTTGAAATGTCTCTCATTTTTGCCTTGTTGCCTACTCTGGGCTGGTTGCCTTGCTGACCGCCTGTGTGTGTCTGAACTCGGCTTTGTTCATTAAACCTTGGATTCTGGACTCTCGTGTTTTGTCTGATCCCTGCATTTGAGTCAGTTATTTGCCCCAGGCCATCACACATACAATACCAGACAGGCAATGTTTTACACTTTTATATAAAGTGAGTTTTTCATTCAATTTAATTGTGTATTTAGAGTTATATTGTATGTATGTTTATTAAAAGTCATACTGCTAAAGTTTTTGCTGTTTTGTTTTTGGTATTTTCATAGTTTTCTGCAGTACAAATACAGAAAAACAAGATTTCTTAATAACATGAAATTGATATTTCTCTTACCATATTGTCATACTCAGTGTAAAAAGTTTTCTTCCACTTGCTTAAGAGAAAAACTTGATGATTTAAGAGGCTATATGTGTTAGGTATGTTTTAGTTTTCATTTACTCTATGTCCTAATGCGTACTGCGTTTGGTTGACACCAAAAGTGATCTCCCTCAATGTGTGAATTATAATTTTGCATGTTCTGTTGTAACAATATTTAAAAGCCATTTTAGATTTAGTCTTATTGCCCTGATACACTAACTAGTAATGTCAACAATCTGGTTTCCCATTCATGTAAAACCATACTGATCACATGTAGAATCAACAGTTAAATCAGACAATAAATGCTTTAAAAGTTTGGTGACTTTATCCCAAATAAAGTTTAAAAAGCTTTCCTCCCTGCATGTTATACTTTTACTAGGCATGTGCACAGTTTCACATTGGCTGGATGTGTCCTGGTTTGACTGTTACAATGAAATAATTGGCTGTTTGGGTGATGGACTTGTGTGATACAACTACCATCTCTGGAATTATGAAATTATCCCTTAGATTTCTATAGAGGGTTTTTAAAGTGGTGAGTCTCTCCTATGTAATATCTCTGGCTACACTGAATACAGATGCATCATTGACCCCAGCTAAGTGTTGTACCTCTGGTGCAGAGCAGGCAGACTGGGCTCCTGCAGCCCCAGATGCTCAGCTGCAGTCTTTGTCTCCCTCAGTGCTGCGAGCAAGGCAGCTCTCCTCTGGACCAAATCCTGCTTCTCTTCTGCCTCTTTCTTCACCTGGCTGCTTCTTCGCCTTGGTCTCTGTTCCTTGGTTCTTAAAACACCACCGTCAGGTTTCAGGGTTTGAGCTTTCTGTGTTTCCTCTCTTTGTGTCAACCTACTCCTTTTAGGCTCCAGTGCTAGCTCCTTTTCTGTCCCACTTGGCGTGGAATCCTCCTGTGGCCTGCTTTGCTGTGGCGAATCATTCCCAGTTTTCATGTGACAAATCTGCACAGGATTCAACTCCTCATGGTCCAATATTTTTACCTTTTCCAGGAAAAAATGTTCTTCCTCTCTTTGTTTTTTACTGGCTCTCACCAGCTTTTTCTCCATCTCCACAACATGCTTGGCCACAGATTTCACCACATCCTGGCATGTCACATTTGCACCATCCACGGTCAGAGTCATCCCCACTGCGTTTAAACTGCTGTCAACACTATCAGACTGTTCCGTAGCAGCCTGCAACCTCTGCAGCGCTGCCTGCCAAGAATGTCTCTCCTGCTCCCAGTCGGCCTCATTTTTCTGCCTGCTCGGGTCCTGGTTTGCCAGCAGGGTTGGGATCTCGGCCTTGACTTCTCTCACTGTGGCCAGGAAGCGATCCAGAGCCTGGGCAGCTGATTGAACTCTTTCCAATTGCTGTCTGAGCTGCTCGAGATGATGGACACTGCTGTGGAGCGCCTGGCAGATGGGTGACGGGGATGTGGCTTCCGGCCCTTGTCTTTCCTCTTCAGTGCTTTGTTCTGATAGCTTCCTGATTTCAGCCTGCAGTCTGTCATCTATCTCCTGGAAAACACATTGGCCATCAATATTAATGTACGCCTGTTTCAGCCTTTATATGATAACTGCTACGTGTTTCAACACATAGATACGTGGTACCTTTAAGTCAGATAACATTGTAGGATCTGCCAAGGTCAAAGAGGAAATGTCCACTGACATTCTGATGATCTGGTTCAGTTTTTCTGTGATCAGTTTCTTTTGATCACCTACAGACTTCATCAAGGCAGCAGTGTTCTCCAGAGATGACATTCTGCCCCAAACACAAGAGAAGAAGAAGAAGAAGAGCTTAGCAATTTTGGTCTTGATGCACACTGATTTACTTAATTTTGGTAGTTTTACAAATAGGAGAGTTTACAATAAGGTAATGTAATACAATAGTGCACTACATATGATAGAGTTTGATAACATTAACACCAACAATCCCATCTATAAGACTTGAATGTCAGTATGTACATGGCGAATGCATATACGCAGCCACATAGCCTGTTAAGTACCGTATGTTCTGTTGTAGTAATTGTTAAGTGGTTTTAACTTCAATTTAAAATCTTAAACAAGAATGGTGACTACAAATTAGCAACAGCTGGATGCTTCACACATAAAATTGCAGCCTTTCTATAAATGCTCTGTATTGTATATTAAACTAAAGTCCCTTTCAGACATGCACTCCTTCCTTTTAATCTGACAGCATCTGAATGTATCAGCTTCATGTCTGAATGAGAACATTTCTGTCAAAGGGGTCAATTTATGGAACAATCTAAACAAGGAATCAAAAGAATCAAAATCACATGCAAGATTCAAAAATATAAATAAAATAAAACATAAATAAATCCATCAATCCATTATCTATACACCACTTAACCCTCACTAGGGTTGTGGGAGAGGGGGCTGGAGCCTATCCCAGCTGATTTAGGGCGAAGGCAGGGGACACCCTGGACAGGTCACCAGTCTATCACAGGGCTACACTTAGATGTCAACTGAAGTATCCATAAAGATTCAACTTTGTACAAATCTGTTTGTAGGAATCTTTATTCTAAGGATCCACATGAGAGCTGCACTCATTTAGGCACATAGAGCAACAGCAGTAACCTAATTACGCATCTAAAATTATAAATTATACCCAACATGGAGGCAGGATCAATCAGGAGCTAACAGCAGGTCTCACTGTGTTCTTTACTTCACCGTGTCAGGGTTTTTTTTTAAATTAGAAAATCTTCCAGTTTCATAGTCTTAGAGCAGGACACTTGTAGTAGCAGCATTACTGTGCTTCATGTTTCCCATAATTTCATGTAGAATTAAGCCTCGTAATCAAGTATCAAGTAACTCCCAGGTATGGCAACACGTAGTTTAATAACAATGAAAACACATTTTTAGCTGCTTAGATAACCAACACATATGGACAGACATTTTTGATTTTAGGACATTATAAACTAGGCTGTTAGTTATTTGTATAGTTTGATAAGCTGCTATTGAGATTTAGTCCATGGTTTATTATTTCATTATTATGCATCACTTGCTGTACTGTCAAATGTCATGTATAAGACAAATTTCATGGCTCTCTCCATCACTGTGGTGAGTATGTCTGATTAAAACAATGAGGATCATTACCATGAAAGTGACCTATGTCTAGATAACAGAATGCAGTTACTTTACCAGGGTGATGAAGCAGCAGTGTTGGAGATCCCATATCTTGAAATGGGCTTATTTGAAATCAGAACTCTGAGTCTACTAAAAGCATACTGAAAACAACTGATGTCTTGTGCTTCAATGTTAAAATACTGCATCTGTATCAGGAGAGTAGATCCACCTGGTCTGGAGACACATTTGTTGTTCCCGCCACTGCTGAGTCAGAAGCTCCTGCTCTCTTTTTACTTCACTCTGATCCTTCTCCCTGGTCATCAGCTGAGGAAGCTGGGAAAGCTGGGCATACTGGAGCTCAACATCAAACCAAAGTGCATCCGTCTGTTGTTTCAAGGTCTGTTGAGGAGACCAATACGCAGAGAAGTACAATTAAAAAACCACTGTCTGGTTAGAATTAAGAGCAGAATTTGAAAATGTGACATTCTGGTGGATATCGAGCACTCCAACTGGCCTGTAGCTGCTTCTTTTGGCTCTGCAGGGTAACGATGGTGACTGCGTCTGGGATAAAGCGCTCTAAGTGTAGTTTGTTCTTCTGGAGTTGGGACTGAAACACTGAGGAGGACTTTCTGTAACTAGAGCAAAGATTGCTTCAATGTAACATATACTGAGACTGAATGGCTGAATGGGAACAAAACATGATGCAGAATGTGTGACATTTAGTTACTCTTATCAGCATATTTATATCATTCATACTGTCAGTTCTCATTTAAAAGAAATGTGAAGAAAAGTTGAACTGAGCTAATCATCCATACCTCTCCAGTAATCCCTGTTCAGAGGGCTGCTCTTGCTGTGGTGGGAGCGTCTCTGGGAGGACAGTCCACTCTGCTTTCTGTTTTTTCTCCACTGTGTTGCTTCTGACGAGTGCCTGAGAGATGGGAGAGTTGCATAGTCCAGTCCAGTAAAGAAAAGCGGGAAAGACAGAGTGGTGAGCCTATCCAATTACTTAGGATTAGCGCCCTACAGCTGGTGCTGTGGCTTGCACAGGTCAGGCACAGCCAGGAAAACTGCTGAGTTTGTTTCTGATCAGGAAGGCTGCTTTAAATGCAATGTAGAAAGTAAATAAGATTTGTTTGGGACATGCAACCTTCCCACCACAAGGTATACCATAGGACTGGGTTTGTGTTATCATTTCACCAGGATGGTAAAACCAGCCAAATCCTGTCTCATGTCATAAAATAAAAGTTACACAAACACAATTTCAAGACTAACACACATTTACTTTAGTGAGATTCTGGTTCACAAGTACTCATAAAGAAAGGAACCTACGCACATGATTTTTTTGCCGTCTCTCAGACTGCTGATGCTGAAGAAGGCAAACTATCCAGAAGCGTAGATGAATTTAAAATAAGCAGGCTGCATCCAAGACTTTAAGTTAAGAATATTTGTCATGTGTCTTGTAGTTTGGATGCAGAGAAGAGATGTAGCATGCTGCTAGACTAGACTCTACTGTTGAGTACAGACACTTTTGTTTAATACACAGAACATTTTTAATTGCTGTATGAAATACAATCAAGTATCTTACTACTCCAACAGTCATTTAAACCACCTTCAGTCAAACCACACTATGAAACTACTGAAGCTACTTTGACTTCATATTAAGGGATCTTTATAGAAGAATGTGTTTGCTTCTTCAAATATGCAAGGAATTGTTTGTGCCTAAAACTTGGAGCTTACAAAATACAGAAATACAAAGTAGAGCCAAGACACTGAAGGAAAAGTCTAGAAAGATCTCTCCATACCTGTATATGAGGTTGGGTTTGTTGGCTGCTCTCTGTGATGTGCAGTAGACGAGCTTTCAGCAGCTGCTCTTTAGCTTTGAGCGAAGGCTTTTGATTTTGCTTTGCTGCTGCACAGCCTCTACTTTGAGTAAGGTGGTGCTGGGTCTCTGTTGGGACGTCCTGAACTTGCGGTCGGAGGATCTCACCGCCGCCGTGAAGCTGCTCTGACACAGCAGTAACCAGGCCTCGCTGTGGGCCGTCCACGCTTTGTTTCTGTGGGAGACTGTTGCTCGCCTGTGTGTCGGCCCACATGTCAGTCGGTCTCAGCGGGGTGTTTCCCCCGAGCTGCTGTCCCCTGCTGAGATAAGAAATGTTTATCAGGAGGAAGTCAGGGGCAGTCGGTTAGAACAACTCGGCCCGACAGGAATCTAATTAAGATTAATAGGCTGAAAGGATCGCTGAGTGACAATGATTAATAAACAATAAGCTGTCTGCTTCAACTCAATGATGTCACTGGCGTAACATTTAATTTACAACTCCATTAATTGAAAATTGTCTTAAGGATAACTCTAAACCTTCTAACCTCCGAGCAGCTTCTGGGTGTTTTTTGCTATGGAAACAGCTCAATAATGTCTAGAAGTAGAGTTTTGTGCAGTTATAATGCCATATATCATTAAAAATAATAATAAATAAAAAAAGTTAAAGTTCTTTGATAATGTGTTTCACAAAAGTTGGACAAACCTGGAATCAAATTTTCCGATATTTTTTTCCAAATGCCCTCATGTGTGACCAGTCCTGAACAAAAAGGTGGCTCTGCATGCTATGGATATTATTATGGATATTTAACTATCAACAGTTTTTTTGGTTGTTTTTCACACTACTCTGCACTTCAAAAGACAGTCCCTTCAAAGACATTTCATCATGCTAAACGTATCTTCCAACAACTTGTTGACAACTTACTCCTCTGCATGCTGTTTTTAAGCCATGCTGCACTTATTTTATTCGTCAAGTATGTTTTATTTCCCTCTCGTGTCAGTCTGTGTAAATACAGTCTGCAGTTTGGCTGAAAAGTCTCTTATTTCTATCATGTGGTTGTTGGTCTCAGCTGATCAGTCATAGCTTTCCATTTATGCTGATGAGCAGAGAATTTAAAGGTTTTTTACAGGATCTGGTACACATGGCTTATTGTTGACAAAGCGTTACACAGGGAATGTAGAATAAAGGTATTTTGATGACAATTTCAAGCTTACATTTGCTTAGTATTTGCTTGGTATTTTACATGCAGCACAGTCCTTCAGAAAGTTGGAAATTCAACAGTTCTTTCTGTTGCGCTGATAAATGGTGTCATTCTAAAAAAAAAAAAAAGTTAAAAGATGACATACCATTCAGACCCATCTGTGGGCTTTGGGGTTCAGAAAGAAACTTTAGATGTGCAAACAAATAACCTTAGCATGCCAGAAAAATAATTAGAACTTGCTTTGTTAAACCATTTTTTTCAAATAAATTGAGCATGTAGAAATCTGTTTGTGGAGAGAGATAGGGTAAAGAGTTTCTATAAAACAAAGTCAGCCCTTAGCGGGAGGGTCCGTTCAAGAACATCCATAATGCCAAGACCTTGTTGGGTGAAAATAAGAGCTTATATTTAGACAGTGTTATATCAGTACATGACATCTGTTAAAATAATACCACTTCTCCCATAAAGAATAATTTGGAAAATACACGAATACCTCTAGTTGCTGCAAAAAAAAATTAATTAAATTTAAAAAATTTAAGTCAATTTAAAAAAAGTAAATTTCCCATAAAAACTCTAAGATTCACTAATAAACACAAATCAGAGAAAAAAAAACTTTCAAAACTGAAAGAATGGCACGCACAGACTTCACTTTACACTTTCAACACATATAAGGAACGCAGGTCTTTGTTTCCTTCTTAATATTGTCTTACCCGTCAGCTGGGAGTGCCGTGTCACTGGGTTGTGTTTCCTGCACTTCATCTGACTCTGTCAGCTGGTCTGTTGCGAGGCTGGAAGATTTCCTTGGTGTCAGTGTTTCACACAGCTCTCTAAGTGATTCAACACGCTCCTCAACAGATGCATCTCCCTCAGTGACAGCCTGCGAGGAAGAGAAGATGAATTTCTGAGAGACTGAAAAACAAATATCTTAGATCTTCTACCACACAGCTCCCACACAGCACACTCACATGTTAATGTTAATGTCATGTTACAGTTATGCAGATACCTGGTGCTGCAAACAATCATGGTCAGTCTGGTGAGTAGCTTCACAGAGGGAGTTAGTATGCATGCCACATTGCACAACTGAACATGGCTGCTTCCCTTCTCTGATCTTAGACCACAGGATGGGAACAAAGGCAGCCATTTCTCTGCGTACATCCTGAGTGTAGCACAAACAAACAAGCAGAGACTTACTTTGGGGAAATATATAGGGGAAGCTTGTGAGAAATAAGTTATTTATGTCAAATTGTGGTGGTTTAAAGTTTTGTTAAAAACTGGATTTATTATGACACAAAAAATGACATATCTTCTCAGAAATTGTAAAGTAAATAAGTAAAATACAACCTGGAGAGTATTTCACCCAATACTTCCACGACATAAAAATATTCTTTGCTTTATGATTATGGCGACAAAAATGATGCAAAAGAATGTTTATCACCTCATTAATGCAGGAAAATAAAGGTTCAACAGGAAGTACATCTAAAAAATGTAATTTCTTTTAGGTTTTAGGTATTGATATTGGATTTAAATTGATGGTAAAACAGCAAAACAACGACTTTTTAGTGGTGTCATTAAACTCCTTTGGTGCTTGGTTAAAACCTTTACATCAAAACTCAGTAAAAAAACAAAAAAACAAAAAAAAAACTGTAGCTTAAACATTGCTGATCAACTGATTTGTCCTGAATACACTCTGTGTCTAGTTCCTGTCATACCTCCCACTGCTCTCTGACTGAGTCAGAGAGATGCATCAAGTCCTGGAGCTGGGACCCAGAGCAGAAGGCCCCAAAACCTTCCACCGCACCCAGGAACTCTTGGAGTATGGCAGGCTGCAGCATTTTTAAAGCTTTCTGCACAGAAAGACATACAGCTGGACAAACATGCATAAAACAAAACTGATAGCAACACAAAGCGAAACACCACAGACCTCCAATGAACGTGTCCAATTCTTTTCATATAGTTCAGGTAAGTTTTAAGGTCTGGATGTTTCAGCATGAAATGCAAAGTTGTAACCCTCTTAACCCCAACAGCTTTATGTGCTGGTTTTATCCTGTCACATTTTAGCTCACTTTAGGCTCGTTCTTTTTTACAGCTACTTAAAGTTCTGCATGTCTATGGAAACAGCACAACCACTGCTGATTAGAAGTAGAGAGAACTCAAAAATGGACTCTGTGCAGTGTGACATTTAAAAAGAGATTTTTTTTTTTGTTTGAAGTAGAATATTTTGATTATTTTTGAAAATTTAAGGATTTTAAGCTTAAGTTTAGTTTAGTTGACCAAAAGAACAGCAAATCGTAGATGAGTAAGCACCATCAGGAAGTTCAAAATACAGCTATTTGATTTGTTTTTGTTTCTGGCTCTGATAAATCAGGCAAGTTCTCTGACTTAACAGAACATCATGGATGATTACTTGAAAGACTGCTGGAAAATTCAATATCCATTCATTCTTTCTGGTATTGTTGACAATTTTAAAAAAAGAAAAAGAAAAAAGCACCTTTCAATCTCACCAGCAGGTTTTGGGGTTCAGAGGGTTAAACATGATCAAGCTTCTGTTTTAAGCATTTTATAAGCAACATGTTAAACTGCTTTGAAATGTTCTGAGAGTAAAACATCTGCAAGGATTAGTGACACCTTTCTTATTCTGTCCTTTAATGATTGAAACTGTACCTGTTTCTTCTTGGCTTGTGATTCTGAAAACTCTTTGCCACCAAATAACTTGACCACTTGCTGGATGCGTCCCTGCAGACGGGATCTGGCCTTCTCCAGCCTGCTCCTCGCCATTGACTGGGCTTTTGAGTGAACTTCACTGCGTTCCATAACCGGCGGCTGTGGAGGCTTACTACTCTGTGAAGTGTTCGGTTGCCCAGTTGTTCTGGATTTGTGCTTGCTGCTGTGAAGTTGTGAGGGCGACGAGCTTCCCTTTTCCTCTGCGACTGAGCGTGCTGCATGTTTAGCCAAAACTAAACTCACTTGGCATTTAGGTCCAACAGGCGTTTGGTTAATAGCAGGCAGAAGCTGCTCATTTTCACTGAAACTTGGAGCTTGAGCATGGGAATTAGAAAATGACTGTGGCTGGATCAAAAGCTCAGATTCGGCTTGTTCTGCAGCCTGAGCGAGATGAGAGTGAATGAATGAATGAGGTGCTGACTCCTTCAAAGGCTGAGGCATCATTTGGATTACTACATGGGGTGTAGCAATGTCTTTTTCATGTTGTGTGCTCATGATCTTAGACCAGCCCTCTAGACCTCTTGTCCTTTGCTGGGGCATGTGAGATGGAATCTGAGCTGAAAGTTGATTTGGGTCCTGAGGTTGCAGCACTACATTTCCAGTCTGGTCAAATTGTTTGGTTCTGGCCACAACCAGTAACCCGGTCTCTGGCTGTTTTGGTGTCTGACAGACTGTTTCAGCAGGTGACTGACTCTTAGGAACTTCACCAACTTGTGGATTAAACCCAAAGGGACTAAACATTCCAAGAATCTCCTAGAAAAATGAAGAAAAAAAAATACACAAATACCATGATTATGACCAACTGTTAACGGACTGGAAAGAGTTAGCATAAACCAATTTAACTCACCTCGCAGTGGGAGACTGCTTCTGAGATCCTGTGCTGCATGCGAGAGGTACTGAGGCGCTGTAGAGGAGAGGTTTTCTGCAGTCCCGCCACAAAGTCCTGCAGATCCCGGCCCTCAGTCACAACCTGGTTCACTAGCTGCAAGCCTCGAGAAATCAGCACCTAGAAAGTGGCATGGTTTGCATTGGTTATTCTGGACTGAATGCCAAATCTTTATTTATAAGGACCCAAATCAAACATTACCATAGTTCTACTACTTTATAGGGTCCAGTTATTCTTTGTATCTGTCGAACAAAAGGCCTAATTAGAAGAAGCACAAAGTTTTGGTTTGCTGACTTTTGTTGTAGAGTCAAATGCTGAGTGTCTTCTGTGCATTTTCTCCTTTAGGTGGCTGTAACAGTCCAGCGCATCTGTGCTCCAGTGATCCAGCTCAGCCAGACGGCCTTCCAGTTTGGAGGCAGCCCTCTGCAGCTCCCCACAGGTCCTCTCTGCTTCAGCAAGCATCTGTCATGCAGATACAAGCAATTTAACCAAACTCTGTCCTTTGTTTGCCATATTACAATTAACATAACAATATAATTAACACAGGAGAATAACTGGGCTACACTGGATTTACACACATTCACCTGTGCACTGATTTAGCCGGGAGTAGGTTTAGTCGAAACAGAAAAGACAAAGTGAGTCATCTGCATCACAGTGAGTACCTGTGGGAGAGTCTGCTGGAGTTTTTCTATGTGGCTTGTTTGAAAGTCTTGGGAAGTGCTGAGAGGTGACACGTCCACTCCTACCATCTTTTTGTTAAGTAACTAAAAGAGAGAAAAAAGTAAAAAGAGCTTAGCCCAGACACACAAACATTTAAAAATAAATAAATAAATGTACTTTTTGCTGCTGGTTTCCTTCTACCTGTTCAGCCATTTGAAATTTCACTAACCTGTAGTTTCTCTCTGTTGGCCTTCAGTGGGACTGAGGCCACCTCCAGCGGCTGTCTCAAGAGACAGCAGGCTTCCTGGGTCAGTGAATGCACCATCTGAAGACACGAGGCACCAGCACTGGGCTCTGATGACACTTCCTAAGAAAGAAATTCTTTATGATAGGCAATACTCATTTATGTATGTGTGTCCCTTAATCTCTAAGTCTTTGGTAAATTACCTTTCCTATCATGCTTGAAAGAAAATAAACTCGCTGGTGAGTCAAGTCATCTTTTTGTTTAAAAAAAAAAAAAAAAAGACAAAACAGCACTAAATGTAACAATTTCTCAGAGCCAGAAAAACTAAAATCATTTTCAACTGTTCAGTGGTTCTTGAACTACTCATCTGTGACATGTCATCATGTCTGAGAACTTAACATTTTTATATTTCATCAAAAGCACTACTTCTATGTGTCTCATTTAAAAATAAACCATTTGAACCAGATTCTCTAAAAACAAAATAACTCTGTCCTCCTTAGCCCTACTGAGAAGTTAATTTCATTTTTTTTTTTTTTTACCATTTTTGCTAAATGAATAATAAAAGCAATTTACCTTTTGTTCTATCATTACTGAAAAACGTGTCACGAGCAAAAACACGTCCATAAACTGCTTGGAGTTCAGAAGGGTAATAGTTGAAAACCACTTACAAACATCGTCTTCTTCATGCACTCAGCCCACTGCATGTTGACCTTGCTGAGTTGCTCGGCCAGCGTGAGGCTGGTTGAAGTTTCTGTCACTTCAATGAGAATGTTTCCAGCCTCATTTAACTGGGCCTGACATGAAGTCCACTCAGCCATATCCTATAGCATCCAAAACAGAAGAAAAAGAACATGGTGCCGCAGTTTGTGATTATATACGTCAATGGAATAACTTTTACAATAAACATAGATTGATGATTTTCATAAAGGAATCTTTCTGAGTTATTCATTGACAACATTCAGGACTATCGGGTGGATGCTACCTGTGTTGCCACAGCAGAAGACTCGGCTTGCAAATGCGCGTTCTGTGCCAGCCATGCCTGTAGAGCAGCCAGGCACTTGTTGTACGTCTCCCACGCAGACGCCACTCTGTCCATCGTCCCTCTGGCAGCCGTCACGGCCTGTTTGACCAAGTCAGCCTCACTCTCTGCTTCCTTCACCTGACGAGTAACAAGCTGGGAACCTTCACCTGGTGAGTAAACGGTAAGTGAAAGTTAAAAAAACGAAAACTCAATATCTACAGGACAAATCAGATTCAGTTTTTAAAGAGTTCTAAATGAAAATGTTTAGATCCTACCTAGTGCTGCCTTGCTGGTATAACCATCTGCCCTCTCCTTCAGGTTTTGGACAGCATCCGACAGAATCAAAAGCAGACCTTGACGTTCAACTGTTTCCTAGACAACCAATCAACAAAGAGAATCACTTTTTTTTTGGTTTTCCAAGAAGAATAAGTTACAAGATGACTTACCCAGCAAACTGTAACATTTTCACAACAAAGGCCAAGCAGATAACTTCTATTTTTCAAATTAACATTGGTTTGTGTTTATTCATCTTGCTCTTTCAGATATGCACTCACATGCCAGTCCTGCAGAAGAACATGTATGGTCTCCTGAGACCTGTAGGGAGCCTTCCAGGACTGGACCTTAGCACTGATGTGTCTCAGCAGGTCCAGCACAGTGTGACGGGATTCCTGGTACTCCAATTTGATCCCTTGATATTTGGCTGTCACTCGGATGTTGGTTAAACTGTTTTCAAATAAAGAAGGCATTAGTGCATTATTTCATTATACTGTTTTCTACTTTTAAAACACAGTAATTCAAAATTTATGGTAAAATGTGTCCATGGTAATGCTAACCTTTAAAAAATGAAATAATCACAGGAGTTGAACAATTATGTCACATACCGTTTCTTTATTTCATCAAACTTTTCAGGTGGCACGATTACATTCCCTGAGTCATCCATATTGTGGTAAGTTTCAAGGATATTAACGTAATGGTTCATGTCCTTATTTAAAGTCTGAAAGAAGAGCAAACAAGATCATAAGCATAAAAACTGGTGACACTAAGTTTGACTGGCAGGTGTAATGTAGCAAGTCTAGAACATATTGGTTTGTTCAAATCAGTGCCGTGCGGTGAGGTTCATGGCTGGTGAGGCACTGACTTCATCACAATCTGATTTACAAATATATGCACTCTACACAGCAGCATGTTTGCCATTTGATTGGCAGCAGTTTACAGGTTATGTTTCATATCTGCATTCTTTATATAAGTTGCAGCCCAAAAAACACATGTTTCTTTTTCTTTGTTTGTTATTGCAGTCTTACCTTTACCTTTAAATGAAGTCCATGCTCTGCTCCTTCTGGACAAACATATCCGTTACTTTTTTGTAAAAGTCTCTTTATCCTCCTTCGCTGCACTTGACTTGCTACCTGTATCCCGTACCTCAGGGGTGTCCAATCCTGGTCCACGAGGGCCACAATCCTGCATGTTTTAGATGTTTCTCTCTTCCAACACACCTGATTCAAATGATCAGGGTCGTTCTCAGGCTTCTGCAGAGCTTGATGATGAGCTGATCATTTGAATCAGGTGTGTTGGAAGAGGGACACATCTAAAACATGCAGGATTGTGGCCCTCGAGGACCAGGATTGGACACCCCTGCCATACCTAGTCTACTTTGCCGTCACTTACTCTGCAGGCACGGAGTCACAAGAAGCATGTCTGGGATCAGATCGCCCCCTGCCATGAGGCAAGAGAACTGCCTGCCTCACCTAGAAGCTCTTCTCGGGCGGTTATGATAGCTTAGCACACGTGACACGTTACACACATACAGTTGGTAACAAAAAAAACACTGTACAATATTATATACAGGCTGAGCTCGCTGCTGCCTCACTTGGATTGCGCAATGCCTCACTGCGCAGGCTGCCGTGCAGTGACAACCTGCGCATGGCAGCCTGCGCAGTGAGGGATTGCGCAATCCAAGTGAGGCTCAGCTCGCCGCTGCCTCACCAGCTTCTCTTCCAAGCATTTGAACGGGAAATTGCGAAAAGTTTGCGATTCTGAATTTAAAAATCGTCAAAGCTGAGGAGGCTAAATGAAAAAATAAATACTTTATAGTACAAATCACTGAATAAATATAACCATTTAAATTATTTAATCATTATATATTTTTCTTTCCCCTGACCGCACGTCACTGGTTCAAATCTCGTGGAGGTGGTTTTAATGCTTCGATGTTGTTTCAGAGCCGTTTCAGGGTTTCACAGCGCTTGTCCACTTCTGATTTTGTGTTATCTAGTTTTAAAAAAAAGCTAACCTTCAAGGTGTCTTGTTGAGCTCTTGCTTCTTTAGCTGCGTCTGCGTGGTCCTTCACTCTCCCTTCCTTTTCTCTCAGCTCTGCCTCTGCACGCTGCAGCCACACAACAGCTGAGTCCAGAGGAGGAGGAAGACTCACATCTAGGTCTGTTTTACACCTCTGGAGCTGAAGAATGACACACACATTAACAGCATGGTAGGAGCCATTTTCCATATGAAAAAGAAAATTGCATAATGATAAATTACAATGTTAGAAATGCACCAAGAAAATGTAAAAGTAAAACAAACTCAGGCCATAATGCAATAAGGCAGTAAGGCAAGAGTAACTAAAACCCTGAGTGTGGCCCTGCTGCTTCTCGTGTGCATCTCCTGACCTCTTCCTCCAGACGGTCCCATGCGGTCTTGAGTGTGTGCTGCTGCTGGTTCAGCTCAGGGCAGCGTTTTATGGCAGCAAAGAGCGTCATCACTGGTCTCCTTTGCTCAGTGAAAGAGGCAGCGAGGCTCTGAAACACCTGGTGGACCAAACACAGAAACAACTTCTCACACAAAGTATACAAACTGATGTGAATGAATGTTTTCTTTATCCTGTTGTTAGCCTTACTTGATATTTTTCTGCGTAGCTGGATTCCTCTGCAGCTGTCCAGGCTTCTGACAGTTCCTGATAGGCCTCCTGCAGCCAACCAGTCACCTCTTGTGCTCGCTCACTTGGCGAAACCTAAACTTTCACAAACAATGTTATCAGTAATTACAGAATGTGGGGTGAATAGCAGTGTGGGAGCTGCACATTAACCCTCCTGTTATGTTCGTGGCTCAGGAACAGCAATAATGCTCCTGGGTCAGTTTGACCCGGGGCATGTTTGATTATCTAAAAGTGTCAGAAACCAAAAAATCCCAATAAACATTGTTTATAATATCATTATTAACTCCATTACTCACTATTTCAATCAATATTTAGTGCAATGACGTTCTTTACCTGTCACAGATCGTGGTTCAATCATTGTTCAACGAGGATAATTCATTTGTTTTTCATAGAAAATGCACATTAACGCTTTTTTAAAATGTACATCAGAAAGACCGACACATAAAATACCATAGTTTTACATGACATTGATTTTTTTTTTAAATATTACTTTACATTTTGAATTTTTTTAGTTTCATGAAGTGATGCTGATAAATCAACACAAGACACCTCTTCTGCTCAAGGTCAACTTGACCCACTGACTTAAAATCAAGACAAATGAGTCATGAGGATTAAACGTCTCCAGGGACATTGTGGCACGAAATATAACCCTGTCTGTCTCTGCATCCCACAGACTGGCTGTTGATTCATCCTTTGACTTGTAGACCCCAGGCAGCCAGGGTGAGGACCCCCAAAGAATAAGCATTTCATCCAGCTCCTTCCATTTCTCCCCCAAAACACATTTCAAGAAAGATTTTCTGTACTGAGTTGGATATGACCAGCTCAACAGCTGACTTGATGTCTGTCCCACGAGTCACTGCCATCCTAGTGGGCCCTGGCACTGTCTTTATTATGTTTTCTGCAGACAGCTTTGCGTGAAGTATATTTGGGGATGAAGACCACTGTATTGTACCATTTTTTTGATGTGAATGTCTTGTTTGAAGGATAATGAGTAGCAGTTTCTTCATTTGGTTCATAATCAGAATCCTCAGACTTCAGAATTGACCTCAAGACGGTCGTCATCTTCAGATACATCCTCCAATGTTTCACTGTCATGATCAAAGATGAGTTCCAGAGCCTCCAGGGCTGTTATCTGTTTACTTCTGCTGCTCATTTGGTAAAGCTCTGACATAGAGTATAGCAGCTGCAGAGTGTAGGTTGGTAGGACTTTGCAGGGAATCTTTATATGTTTTGCCCGTCCCCTGCTGAGTGTCCACTCAATGTGGGTGGAGTTTGCCCACATAAACAGAAAAGATTCCCATCAAACGTCATAACAACACGTGCTGCATCCTCCCACTTTAAAGATGAGGTTAAGAGAATAGAGAGAGGGTGTAAGGGCGTGCGTGTGTGTGTGTGTGTGTGTGTGTGTGTGTGTGTGTGTGTGTGTGTGTGTGTGTCATTAAACCAAGCAGAAGAAGTTTCATACAAAAAAAATACTTAAAACAATTATTGTTTTTTTTTGTTTGTCAGTCTGACCCTCAACATAACAGGAGGGTTTAAGTTGTGTGTGTCATAATCAGATAGACCTAACAGGTATCCTCAAGTGTCTTACGAATAATCGTGGTACACAAGTTTTATATGTGTCAGAATCATTAGTTCAATGCAACTACACTGTTTGACTATAGAAATGTGCACCATTAACACTCTCAACCCCAAAACCTGCCAGCAGAGTTGAAAAGCATGTTTTTTTTTTGTTGATTTTTTTGTTTTTACATCATTAATCAGAGCCAGAATCTGTAAAAACAGAAAGACACACCAGATTCTCAACTACAGATGGTCCTTGAACATATTGTGTGTGGTATGCAGTTCCCCCCAAAAATACAATCAATTCTAGGATTAGAAAGAAGACATATTTTCTTCTAAAAGAAATCATCAAACTGACACCATATATCAGAGCAAGAAACTGTAACACAAAAAAAAGTCTGATTTCCAATCTTTTGATTGTCCTTTACTTTACGTGTGATGTGCTCTGAATTGTGATATTTCATTAAAATGACTTTGTTCCACATGTCACGTTCAAAAATTCACCAAATATTAACTGTTTGTGCCAGATCCTGTAAAAAACTAAAAATTCTACACTTCTTACTGCAGCAGAGAAGTCATGACTCATCCAGCCATGGTTTACGTAACAAAAACTCTTTTTTTGGGGTAAACTGCAGTCAGTATTCACATTAAACAGAGAGGATCGGGCTAGAGACAGGTAGATGTTTTGAATTTAAGTTTTTTTGTTAAACAAATACTGATAAAAAAAAAAAAAATCATCTTTATTGTTTTCTTTTAATGACTGATTAGCATTATAACTGTATCATAGTGCAAAGAAAATATTTTGGAGCTCTCTCTATATCTAGTCATATGCCCAAAAGCAGTTTGGAGCTCAGAGAGTTAATTAAAAACACCAAACGACAGAAAGATAAACTGAAGACCGACGTTATTCGGTGTGTACCTGACGCAGCGGTGACATAGCAATTGCTGGAGTGATGTGAGCAGGCAGATTCACAGGTGAGAGAAAGGAGGTCTGGACCAGAGGAAACAGCTACACCACCACCACCACACCAGAGTGGGAAAAACGGAGTTGGAGACAGGGGGAAGAATATGGAGGGAAGATGGTTGACATGCAGGAGGTTGTGGAAGATCAAACAGGGAGACAGCAGGGACTAAAAGAGCATTAATAACCCAACTGAAACAGTAATTATACAGCAAGTAAGTTCAATTGTACTGTAGATTTACTGGGGTAGAAATGTACTGCAGTAAAAACAAAAGGCTAGTTGGTTTGTTGGTGTTGTTCACAGATTTAAAGCGTCTACATGAAGATGACAGGAGTATAAACCTTAATGATTTGTACCTCAAAATCACTATGTAATTGTTGGAAATCAAAAAAGCAGACTGCTTTCTGGTACAACGTACTCAGTCATGCATTTATTTTACTGGATTCCTGGTGGAAAACATCTCACTGAAAGCACTGCAGTGAGTTCGGCAGGAACTAAGTCTCTTATGAAGTGACTGTGAATTGAAATGAAGAATTGTTGGATTACTTACCTGCAGGTGATCATCAGGTGCTGGCATGTCATTGGAGTACTGTAGAAACTGGGCCACATAAGTCATAATGGACTTTTCCTCCGGGTCTTTGACATCGACATCTAAGATGAAAGAAGAAAATGATTGTTCAAATTATTGTTCAGCGTGGCAGGGCTTACTCTCAGTTGTCTTAAACACCACTAAGTAAAAGTGATGTTATTGCTCAAGAATGTAATGTGTGAGTACAAACTGAAATTTATTGTTAAGTGCAAATTTAAAAGTCATTATATCTGAACTGTTAATTTTTTCTACACTATATGTAGCATTTAAGTCAACTAGAGAATCAAAGTTTAGGATTCAAAAGTGATTATTTTTAAAGATGATTCATGCAGTAACGCAGAAATATAACATTTTATCGAAACACCCTGCAAGAGATCATCAGCCTCACCCTGGGGCTCCAGCAGGCGGGGGATGTGGAGCTCCCGCTCAGCCACGTGAAACGCTTCTTCCAGGTTCTCCTGGTTGCTTCTCGACGGAACCAATGAGAGGTCGACTAGCTGTGGTCTGAGAGAACACAGGATGGCCAGGAAGGCCTCTCCACTTCTCCAGCTTGACTTGAAGTCCCTCACACTGACAGAACAATGAACTCTGGAAAGAGACAGACAGACGCAACAATAACAACAACAAAAAACTTCATCATGATCATCACTATAACGCATAAAAAAGACACAAAACTTTAGTAATTGCTGCTTTCTTGTACACAGATATTCAGAAAGTAAACTATGGAGCACTTAAATGTAAATCGCAGGGAAATGATACAACATCCACAAACAAGGCTCTTGAGTCTAAACAATCTGTTGTTAAAAACATTAAAATATATGAACATAAATACCCTACTTTTGGCACTGGTCCCTGACCCACATGAGCAGGGCCTTCTTGGCAGATATGCGGAAGCGTCTGTGGAGAGGCGACGTCCGGCCTGCAGGGACCGGACTAGCTGGGACGGGGCTGCCAGACCAGGAGTCCAGGCTGGACAGAGAGTCCAGGGAGGAATGACGAGAGCTGAAGGAGAGAGCATTGGCCAGCTCCTCAATCTGAAACAGACAGAAAGACATAGATAAATCACTTACTATATATCACATTATCAGTACCCTCATACATTTCCTCAACTGTGAAATCTGACCAAAACTTATAATCAGTGCATTTAGCAGTAGCAACAGTAGGTCAGGCACTAATTAGTGTTTTACAGTTGCTACACTGGTACTCACGTGACAGTGGAGAATGATGGTCCATATGAGGCCGAGGATGATGGATGGGCGCCCATCTATGATATCTGGGATGTTGATGTTCACCAGTTTAATCTGCACCAAACAGCCATGACAAAAGTGTCAAACACACTCCAGGTGTTATATTGCAGTGTTCTCTGGTGTGTAAACTTACAGATTTTTTCTTGAGAAAGTTCAGTGCTGTCTCAATGTTGGCCCTCTGCTGGAAAACCCCACGGCCCCTTTGTCTTTTCTACGAAGACAGTTGTAAAATCAGCTATACAGCGCTGACAGCATTCATTTTAGCATGTTGATGTTCTGTTTTGGCTTTTAACACCCCTACTGCTTGTCTACGGAATAATTATAGATCTCTGAGAAGAATTAGGAATCTGCTCAGCGCACTGATGTCAAAGACGTTAACTCACCATCGACTGACCACTCATCACCTCCAGCAGGTCAAGCAGCTGTGCCCCATCTCTGAGGTCAGAAAACAGGTCTGACACAAATGAGGGAGGGCATCTCTGTAACAGTGCACAAAATCCAGTCTTAAATAAATCAGTCCAGTGGCACAATATCATGAAATAAATGAGTTTAATGTGAAAACTGTTATCCATCACTGATTCGACTAGTTACACAAACAGTCGGCTTGTTTATTTTATAATTCAAAATTGTATCATCTCTCGATAACTGCTTCTTTCTACGTTAACAAGACACACAAGTTGAAAAATCTGTCCCCATATAAACAAAAGTGAGTTTCCAGTCAGGCTATTTGGATGAATGCGGTTACAGAATCACCACCTCTTTGCAAAAAGCACATGAAAAAGATTGTTTCTGAAGAATGGTAATGCCCTTTTCCAGACATTTGGCATCCTCAATGCAGAAGAGTACTGAGTCTTTCTTGAAACAAGGGGGGCACATGAATTATATGAATATCACTAATGAATGTACTGACTTTTGTTGCATTGAGTTCCTTGTAGGGAATCTGTATTTTTAATATAGTCAATCTGAAGTGTTAGGTTAATTTAACATAACAGCAAACACTCTACTGTTCAATAGAAATAGTCGAAATAATGCATTTATCATGAGGTGATACAATTTAGAATCATTTGACATTTATGTGACATTGCATATTGTAGTATATTGTAATTTCTGAACCAAAGTAAGCTCAAGTGCAACAGGAAGCACCAAGCTTTATGAAAAATGTAGTGGTATATGCAGGTATATCAACACTTGCGGGACAATAAATGTTAATATAAGATAGTATATTTGGTCAATTGGACAAATTGGACCTTTTTTTAATGCTACACAGCACCTTTACAAATAAACCCCAAAATTCACAGGGGGAGAGCCCACCAACTCTTTTATAGCCATATCTTAAAGACATGAGACTTTAATGTATTTATCAAAAAGCATTTTCTGGCTTCAAGCATCAGATTAAGTTACAACAGTAAACACTGTCTTACAGACATAATGGAGCAAGTATCTGCCTGTCAGAGTTGTCTGTGGGCTCAGAGTGGAGTGACAGATGGCAGGTTATGAACAAGTGATTTTGGAGTTAGAGTTACAGTCCTATGAACATGAGGTTATGAAGAGGAGTCTCGGTTCAGATTACGTGCCGCTCTGCTCAGCTGGACCACTATTTATATTTCGGGCTCGTGTCAGCAGCTCAAGGTCTCTTTCCAGCCTGAGCTGCTCCACTGCTGCATGACCAGTGAGTCAGCATGTTACACTCCACAGCTCGCTTCATATCATTTACAGCTCAACCGCAGCATGACGTCACTCACTTCAGCACTTTCTATGTTCTTGGACATGTTTCATATGTTACCACTCTTTCATTGAATATTAAGATAATGATAAAGTGCAAAAATAAAAAAATGTTTTAAGGCAAAACGTTAATCTGCAATTCTGATAGGGCCACATCGACATTTGTTTTTTGATTCTTTGCAACACAAACATCCTCGAAGTTTTTCATGTTTGAGAATAAATGCAGTATGTGCAGAACACTTCTATTCTTACATGTGTTACATGTGATGCATGTCTGCCACCTTCAAAGTTTGTGTAACATTTTCACATTAGTTCCTTTCTGCAGTATTGCTCTTGCTTCTTTCCACTACACTCTAAAATCCCCAAATACCGTACTCCAAAAGATAGATTTTCAATTGACACCTGTGTTAACAAGTCATTGTGGAGGAACTGCAGCATTTACTTGGAAAACAATCAGCTATTTGACATCACCCTGAGCAGAACTATCACTCTGACAATCATAAAAGAGATAAAACTCAAATTTTCAACTGCTTATTTTACATCAGACTGTGTTGCCTTCAGCTTGTTGGCTTCGAAACACATTAGAGATACGAATATCCCAAACACAATGAAAGATACTCAGTCATTATACAAGCATCACACAAACATGACGTCCCAACATACCTTAGCAAGTTGAGCATTTATCCAGTTGGTGAATGTCCTCTTCTGAATCTGTTCATGCTCCACTGTTAGGGAAAGAAAGAAACTGTTTATACACAAGCAAGACATATTATATATCAGGGGCTTTCTGATGTCATATGCAAAAGCTCCACTCACAAGTTTTTCTGTGAACTGTCACTTTCACTTCCAGCTGGTTTAAAAACCACCAGCTAATGCAATAAATGTACAAAATGCTTTATCAAATACATTCCAGTATATTTCTCCAAACAACCTGTGCCCTTGTGTAGTGTTCATAGCTGGATCGTGCTGCTGTGAAGTTACCTGCAGTGGGTGCTGTGGGTAAATGTAGGTCATGAACTACTCACCAACATCAGAAAACCGAACAACTTTTCGACCTTCCATTCTTATAATCAATAGTCAGCAAATCCATGTGTAACAACTAAGAACAGTGTCAACTGCATCAGAAAACTTGCTCTTCGTCTTTTGCTCTGGACACCCTGGAGTGAAGGCTTCCTCTTTAAGCTAAAGTGAGGCTAAGGGCTAGGATCTGACTACAAGATGGGATGGTTTCCAAGACAGTGACAGACATAGATACTGAGACACACACACGCGCGCGCGCACACACACACACACACACACAGCAAATATACATAGAGACACACTCACAGTCATGATGAACTTCCAGACAGAGACATATGCACATACACAGGGGTACTAGACCACATCCTGAGCTCCTGTTGCCAAAATATGAAACTCTTATGGTATACACCATTATGAAATCACTATATATGACATTAGAAAGGTTTTCCCTGACTAATATGATGGAAAGTTTAACAGGTAGCTTTGTAGATTGACTATTTGCCTGTTTCAGCTGAAACTTTTCTTTATTAGCAGGATAAGTAGAGCCAGAGACCACCTAGGGGTGCATGACTGAATTGTATGACTGCATCCAACATAAAAAGACGAATGATGCTTGTAATTAGATGGTTTTTGTCACTTTCATGCATCTTTAATCACTGCTTTCTGTGCAGTGTCTGTTCTCTAGAGTCTTAGCTCAGGCATGTTCTCAGTTTGTGCTGCCGTTAAGGCCAAACTGCTGAATCACACAGTTGTGTCTCTTTTGTAACAGATGAAATTTAGATTACAAGCATGCTAAAGGAAAATTGATATCATTACTGAGGGAATCAGAATCACTTTCCATAGACTACCTTGTTGATATCAAACTTGACCATGAAGACTGAGTCACTGATTCTGCTGTTTGTTTAAGAGCCTGCCGAGGCAGGCAACACCTACGCTTATTATTCGCTTGACTCCACCCAGTTCACCTGGCATTCACAGCACAAACACTTCAAATTGTGTTTTCATGCTCTTAGTCCATTGTAAGATTGGCATCAGTCAAATATGTTTTTTTTTAGAGCAAAACACAGTCTATACATAATTATAGATGTTTGCAAGCAATCAAACAAACAGAATACACACACAAACGAAGGTTCCCTCTACTAAGAAATCAGTTTTGGTCGTTGTCACTTTACTGGGCCTTTTCTTGACTTTCACGATGCAGAATGATGCATGTTCAGAGTTCAATATTATAAGACTCTTTTCAAGCTGTTCTGCTGAAGGTGGAGTTTCTCTGTGTCAACCTAAAGCCTGACTTTACTGTGTGGATTTATCACATCACAGCTAGTTTGGAAGACAGTGCAATACGCAATCTACTAAAGTGATGTGGAAACTTTAGGGTTGCCTTGCACATACAATGAGAATGAAATAGGAGACAATGTGCATCCAGTAGATCAACTTTCAGCTTTTTCACTGAGGGAGGAGGAATTGATCAGATTAAGGATTTTCATCAAGGTAATTGAACCATTTTTTGGAAGAAAAAAAACATATCAGATAGAAATTATTATTCAAACTTGGGTAATTTGATATTCTTCAAGTATGTTTAGAGGGGACGTTTAATGTAGTGACAGGATGTTTTGTATGATTTTTTTGGTATTAACCTGTATATTACTTAGTTTTGAGGCATTTTGTCTTTTCAGCAGTCAGGGGAACACACATACAGCAAGGCTCAACTGGCTGAGACCTGAATCAGGGACTCAGTGTTGATGGCATTTGTGCCTTTGTGATATGCACCATAAACACTCGGTTATCAGGTCACACCCATAAAGTACTACTACTACTGCTTCGGCACTTCAAAGTGTGTGTTTTGGCGCATTGTCAAAGTGTTTATATCAGATATTCTCTGATACACCATAAGAGAATATCTGATCCTGAACCGGATTTTAACAAATGTGAGAATACATAATAAACACTGGGCCTGAAACAGGTGAAAGACACAACTTGCATCAGTACACAATAGAAATGTTAAATATTATACAGTATATATGTAGAATATTCACAAAAGCTTCTTTCCCTTTTGATATGTGCATCACGACAAAGCTGCAACATTAGGCTGTAAATATTCATTAACACAAGAAGACAGATTTGTAATAAATAAATGAATTCATATTTGAGAGAACAAAAGTCAGAGAGCTAACAAGTTTTAATTACAAAATATTTGCACAATCAAAATTAATTGTAACTGTAATTGTAATTTGGAAGTAACCTCATTTACCTGTTCTACTCTGTAGTTATGCTGTGTGCAGTAACACAATGTGTTTGTTGATCAAACTCAAGGACAATAACTGCGATTATATGTGTGATTAAAAACCAGTTTGACTTGAAAAATGAATGTTTTCCTTGATAAATTATAGGGACACTTGTACACCTGATGGCTGGGGCTGAACAAGCTGAGGTTTTCTCAACCGTTTTGGACTCTTTAAAAGAAAAAAAGCACTTATTTTATGATATTGCTAACAATACAAACTGCATAGACTAAACAAACATAAACAGAAGAACTGAATTCTCCAATTCAGCTGGGCAAACAGTGAACAAAGCAGCTACAAAAATGTTTTTTAATGAAAAACTATGTGGTGAACGGAATGCAAGTTCCATCTTCTGTATGTGTTTGTTGCGCAGACACAAGAAACAGTAAACAACGTAGGTGCAAAGTAAAACTGACAGCAGTGGGTCACAACATCTATGAAAGTACAGAAATAGCCTGACCTTGGAGGAGCATGTGCACATTGTCAATATCCAATGGAATGCCTCCATCGTCTTCTTCTGCTCCACCTGAAGCCATGGAGCCTCTGACCACAGCCCAAAACGAACCTCAGGAAGGTCCACAAGA